>NC_053491.1:58623003-58923003 GCF_905171775.1 Rana temporaria
TCTTGTGAACAGAATGTATGTTGGGATAATTAAAGAGTATTGCTTGTTATGAATAAATTCCAAGTCACCTACATATACATTCATTTAACAATCTCTGGCATCTGTGGTATCCCGCAGCAGGATACTGCAGCCTCCCACGGTTTCACTGGTTTAACCGAGATAGTAAAGTTCATGTGGGGTGCGGGCTATATGCCTTACTGGTTGTTGTTGACTACAAGTCCATATGGAGGATGCAGGTCTTACCACACCAGTATGGTTTCCCAAACTTTCAGTGGCTGCTGTGTAGACACAGGTATCGTCGATGATTTTGGCTGGTCTCCTGCTCCAGCTCCAATCTCCAACAGGCCAGCCTATGAAGATTCAAACATGGCAGGAGCTGAAGATAATTTAGACAGGTTGTACAAAGTAGGAAAAGCAACTAGGGCAGACCGTAGCTCTACAACTGAGATAAATAAGGAGCTGGGGGAGCAAAGTTTACATAAAAATACAATTGTCCTTTAAGAATTATTGCCACCGTCTACACTTAAATAGAAGGATATGAAGACTTACTGAGGAAAAGTGATTGCAGTATTTATTTCCTTTTGGGATTAATAAAGTATTCTGTATGGGCTGCAGTGAGGAGAAGTATCCAGAAACACAGTGGTTACTTTTTTTTTTCGAGATAATCAAAGCTTGGTGTCCTTGTAGATATTGTACCACAGTTCATTATTAACAAAGGAGAAAACTTATATCGTGCCACTCACCCCTTCTTCAAGTTCATTGATAGAATCCAAGCACAACTAGGTTAACTGCAGAGAAAGAAGTGGATACTCTGTATCTGGTTGTTGTTTCTGTTGGCTCTTATGTGGGAGTTGGACACTGAAACCCCTGTATATTAAATACTATGCATACATTTATGTCACTCTTCAAACCTCTTTATGGTAGCCATTTATTATCATCATTTTCTTAGTCCTTGCTTTTATTTACAACAAAAAATGGCATAGATCACAGGGATGCTTTATTCAGAGCAAAGGTGAAGCAAACAAGAATACACATTTTTGCCTTGTGCACTTAGTTAATATGTTTCTGTTTAATTACCCTTCACACCACAGTTGATAAAAAGAAGCTAAGAACACCATTTTTCTTTAAACATTAAGCAAATGTGTTTCGGAACTGAGGTTATCCTTAATTGCAGTTATCCATTCTTAGTGGTGTAATTGTTTCCAGCTAGTCTATTTCGTTCACATTTAATGATTTAAAATAATGATTAACTATTGTGTTCCCTCTAGCAATTTAAAAAAAAAATATCCTAAAAAGATTTTGCACAGCAAAACACTTCCACATGATAGCTTCAGGTTTCTCGTACAACTGTTTGACATTTGTCTTAATTTAACAGAAGGGTTTTATTGAGCGATGAGCTAAACCACACACAAGCGGCAAGGACAAGCTGGCCCTTTTATAGTTTTACATATTCAGCTTCACCACCACCACCATGTATACGAATCACAGTACGAGTAAACAGTATCTAACTACCATAAGAAATGTAACTTCAACAGACATTTAGCACTAGTTAAAAAAGGGGGTTAAAAGCATTTGGAGAACATTAGGAACCTTAAGAATTGTGGCTTAGGATTTTAACCAGGTATTAGTGCATATGGTATATAAGCACAGCCACCCACTTAACTGGCATAAATGGTATCAGGTTTGACTTCAGTTCTGAAGTTACTTCTGTATTGCAGATAAATTTCCCCGTTAGGAATCTTCTGAATACAGCATTTCTGTGAATGTTGGATTCCTTGTTTCCTGCTGCGCATTCACTTTTACATGAGTGTAAATGTAGGGATCGTTCAGTCAGTGTGAGTGTAGTGACCGTTTAACACAGTATATTTTATTGCAATACCACAAGTTTAATGCCATTTAGTTCTGTGCATTACTGCAAATTTAACGCTGTATATTTAATTGTGTTACTGCAAGTATATTGCCATATAGTTCTGTGCATTACTGCAAGTTTAATGCTGTATATTTAATTGCGCTACTACAAGTTTAACGCTGTATATTTCATTGTGTTACTGCAAGTTTAACGCCGTAAATTTAATTGCATTACTGCAAGTTTAACGCCTTATATTTCATTGCATTACTGCAAGATTAACACCATATAGTTCTGTGCATTACTGCAAGTTTAACACTGTATATTTCATTGCGTTACTGCAATTTTAACTCCATATATTTCATTGCGTTACTGCAAGTTTAACTCCATATAGTTCCGTGTGTTACTGCAAGTTTAACGCTGTATATTTCATTGCATTTCTACAATTTTAACGCCATATATTTCATTGCGTTACTGCAAGTTTAACGCCATATAGTTCTGTGCGTTACTGCAAGTTTAGCGTTGTATATTTCATTGCATTACTGCAGTGTTTCTCAATTCCAGTCCTCAGGCCCCCCCAACAGGTCAGGTTTTCAGGATTTCCATTATTTTGCACAGGTGATTTGATCAGTTTCACTGCCTTAGTAATCACCACAGCCTTTTCATCTGACGGAAATCCTGAAAACCTGACCTGTTGGGGGGGCCTGAGGACTGGAATTGAGAAACACTGCATTACTGCAAGTTTAACGCTATATAGTTCTGTGTGTTACAGCAAGTTTAACGCCATATATTTCATTGCATTGATGCAAGTTTAACTTCATAAAGTTCTGTGCATTACTGCAAGCTTAACGCTGTATAGTATTGTGCGTTACTGCAAGTTTAACACTATATAGTTCTGTGTGTTACCGCAAGTTTAACACTGTATAGTTCTGTACATTACTGCAAGTTTAACTCTGTATATTTAATTTCATTACTGCAAGTTTATCGCTGTATATTTCATTGCGTTACTGCAAGTTAAACGGCATATAGTTCTGTGCCTTACTGAAAGTCTAATGCCCTATATTTCATTGGGTTACTGCAAGTTTGACGCCATATAGTTCTGTGTGTTACTGCATGTTTGATGCAGTATATCGCAGTATATTATAGTGTATCTGTGGAGTGTGTCTGTCAATATGTCAATACTCAAATCAAAGTATATAAAACACAACTTTCCATTGATTAAAGTGCATCCACGTACACATTTACACATCTTTATTAAATGTTGTTAATAAGCAGCCCCCACAATGTCTGGAAGGACAGCAAGGAGAGGCAGAAATTCCCATGGCACTGTAATGCCTCGTACACACGGTCGGACTTTTGACCGTGCAAAAGTCTGCCGTGAGTCTGTGGGAAAGAGAGAGAACAGGTTCTCTATCTTAGGTCCGTCGAACTTCCGGCAAAAAAGTCAGGCTACACACGGCTGGACTTTCAGAGAAAAAAAGCCTGTCTGACTTTTTTCCTCTGAAAGTCCGGCCGTGTGTACAAGGCATTAGGGAGCGTATTTGTCCACAGGCAAATGTGGACGTGGTCAGTCCTCAGGTAGAGCATCATTTCTCTGTTTAGTAATGTTGTCCGTGCTGTCCAGCCACAGCATACAGAGGAGGTGGTGGACTGACTTACTAAACTGTCCTCATCCTCCGTCACCCAAGCAGAGACTAGTGCACAGTCCCCTGCAGCTGCCAGAGTGGCAAAACCTGCCTCCTTGTCCACAGCTATTCTTGCCATAGCCCCAGAAACAGGCATGGAGGAGTCAGCGGAGTTATTTGAACACAGCGTCAGCCACTTGCTTCTTGACAATGCACAGCAAATACTCAATTCAGATGTTGGTTCTGACTCTGAGGTTGAGGAAGGTAATAACATGAGACTACAAAGAGGGGAGAACATTGGCACACAAATTGTCAGTCATATTCCCCCAGTCGCAGCATATTGCCAAGTTGTCTCCAGTGGTAATGAGGATGGAGGAGATTATGATGATGGGGTCACTGACTCGACTTGGGTGCCGGATAGAGCAGAGGAGGAAAGTGAGGGTGAGACACAACCCCAACGAGGCAGCCATCATGGAAGGGTAGAGAGCAGCCACCTTATTCCATTACATCTTGGCGCTGTTATCTCCCGGCCCACTTTCCACAGCTCAGCTGTCTGGACCTTTTTTAGTACATGTGCAGCCGATCGCAATTTTGCGGCTTGCAAACTTTGTCTCAAGTGCTTCATGTGACAAAAACACATTTTGGTACCACATGCTTGACTAAGCATTTAACCTCCCACCACTCAGCCTGTTGGCAAGAGCACCTAAAAGCCACGCAAATGGGGCACAAATCTGTCCCTCCTCCTTACTCATACATAGTTACATAGTAGGTCAAGTTGAAAAAAGACAACCTATGTGTGTGATTATAGGTTAGTATTACATTGTATATCCCTGGATGTTGTGATCATTCAGGTGCGTATCTAATTGTTATTTTAAACTATCGATGCCCCCCCCCGCTTAACCACCGCCTGTGGAAGGGAATTCCACATCCTTGCCGCTCTTACAGTAAAGAACCCTCTACACAGTTTAAGGTTAAACCTCTTTTCTTCTAATTTTAGTGAGTGGCCACGTGTTTTTTTAAACACCCTTCCATGAAAAAGTTTTATCCCTATTGTGGGGTCACCAGTATGGTATTTGTAAATTTAAATCATATCCCCTCTCAAGCGTCTCTTCTCCAGAGAGAATAAGTTCAGTGCTCGCAACCTTTCTTCATAACTAATATCCTCCAGACCCTTTATTACAGAGGTCATCAACCCTGTCCTCAGGGTCCAATAACAGTCCAGGTTTGCAAGATAACTGAAATACATCACAGGTGATATAATTTTCTGCTTAGTGATTGCAGTATTCTAGTCTGCATCTCCCCAAGGTAATACACAAAATCTGTTAGTGGGCCCCGAGGACAGGGTTAATGACCAATGCTTTATTAGCTTTGTTGCCCTTCTTTGTACTCACTCCATTTCCAATACATCCTTCCTGTGGACTGGTGCCCAAAACTGGACAGCATACGCCAGGTGCATTGGTTGGGAAAGGTGTAGGTGTGGCATTGTTCCTCTTAAAGAAACGTATCTATGTAATAATTAAAGTGCTTGGGGTGAATAAAGTGACAGGTGCTAGAGAGTGGCCGTATGGACCTGTGAAATTAATTAAATTAATATATGTGACAATTTTTACATGTAATTAAAGTGATTTGTGCTTGTCTGTTACACCCTGTGCTGAGATATACTCACATGTGCTTTAAAAATACAGACATGTAATGCAAACACAGGCACCGAGAAAAAAATCCTATCTGCGGCCCTGACCGGAAGTGACACAACAACACTCTATAACGCCTTGTCCTACGCATTTCGTCACTCAAGCACTCCAGGTGCGGCCGGACTAGAGTCTTGGGAGAATTATCGCTTTATTCCTGGCGTTAATCCCCTTTTTAATGCATGCCAATATTCTGTTTGCTTTGTTAGCAGCAGCTTGGCATTGCATGCTATTGCTGAGCCTATCATCTACTAGGACCCCCAAGTCCTTTTCCATCCTAGATTCCCCCAGAGGTTCACCCCCTACTGAGTAGATTGCATTCATATTTTACATTTTTCTACATTAAATCTCATTTGCCATGTTGTTGCCCACCCCATTGGTTTGTTCAGATCTTCTTGCAAAGTTTCCACATCCTACGGAGAAGTTGCCCTGCTTAGCTTAGTGTCATCCGCAAATACAGAGTTTGAGCTGTTTACCCCATCTTCCAGGTAGTTTATGAACAAATTAAACAGAATTGGTCCCAGCACAGAACCCTGGATGACCTCACTACCCACCCCTGACTATATTCAAAGTATTCCCCATTTATCATCGCCCTCTGTACTCACCCTTGTAGCCAGTTTTCAATCCATGTACTCAACCCTATGGTCCATGCCAACGGACCTTACTTTGTACAGTAAATGTTTATGGGGAAATGCTTTACCACGTTAAGTTACTGCTGACACATGGTCCAGCAAGCATGGGCAGGGACAATATATTTAGTTCACAGCACACTGGGTAACTGCTTGCAATTTGGAAGGATGCAAAACAAGGCTCAGTGCTGCAGCTTGTTGTGCCCCCACATCTCCATACAGCTGGCGATGATGCCAGATTCATCAGCTCTACCCCCTCCTCCTCCTTGCCCTCCTCTGTGGAATTGTCCTATGAACCTCAAGTACCCCCTAAGCGTTCAAAGGGCTATTCAATGAGTCAGGCTAAAAGTTGCCATGCAATGCTTCAGCTGGTGTGTCTAGAGGACAGGAACCACACTGGAGCAGAGATTCCTGCAACTTTGCAGGGACAGGCCCATAGGTGGTTCACACCATGCCAGTGCTGGAGCCAGGAATGATGGTGTGTGATAATGGCACAAACCTCCTGTCCACCCTTAGACAGGGAAAGTTGACACATGTGCCATGCCTGGCACATGTCCTCAATTTGGTGGTGCAGCGTTTCCTAAATAGGTACCCAGGGTTGGAAGATCTACTAAAGCAGGCCAGAAGAGTCTGTAGCCATTTTAGGCGATCATACAGCTGGAATTCCATCTGCCCTTAAACCGCCTAATTTGTGACATGCCCACCAGGTGGAACTTTGGAAATGCTTCAGCCACTGCACATGCAGCAGAGGGCCGTCAACGAGTACCTGTGTGATTATGGCCCAACGACAGGCTCAGGCCGGCTCAGCTTTTTTTCACCCTACGCCAAGGGCTGCTCATAAAGGATGCATGCACTGTACTGTCACCATTTGAGGAGGCCACAAGGATGGTGAGCCGTGACAATGCATGCATCAGTAACACAATATGAAATCTCTTGAGGACACCTTAAAAATAAGTTTATTGAAGGCTTTTCCCGACTCTGGTAGGTTATAATGTCATGGAAAACGTAGTTTTGAGGCTTCTGTGCGCCAAGAGAGGAGCAGTGAAGAAGGCGGCCGCCTAAGTGATGCATTTCTTTTTTTTGTCATTGCCGCCCAGGGCTGTCAGCTTCCACATCCCTTTGGCAGCGTTTACATCACATGGTGGACTATTATCTAGGGGCGAAAACAGAGATGGAGAGCTTTCTCGTCGACGATCCACTGGCTAACTGGGTCACGAGAATAGACCACTGGCCAGAACTTGCCCAGTATGCTATTGAGCTGCTGGGCTGCCCTGCATCCAGCGTGCTTTCCGAATGGGTATTCAGTAGGGATGAGCCGAACACCTCTCGGTTAGTTTCACAGCAGAACCTGCAAACAGGCAAAAAGTTTGTTCGAACACGTGAACAGTGTTGGGACACGAACGTGAAAAAGCAAAAGTGCTCATTTTAAAGGCCAACATGCAAGTTATTGCCTTAAAAAGTGTTTGGGGGCCCGGGTCCTGCCCCGGGGACATGTATCAATGCAAATAAAAGTTTTAAAAACTGCAGTTTTTTCGGGAGCATGATTTTAATAATGCTTAAAGTGAAACAATAAAAATGTGATATTCCTTTAAATTTCGTGCCTGGGAAGTGTCTATAGTATGCCTGTAAAGTGGCAAATTTTTACAGTTTCTAGAACAGTCCCGCAGCAAAATGACATTTCTAAAGAAAAAAGTCATTTAAAACTGATCGTGGCTGTAAAGAATTGTCGGTAAAGAATTGTGCAGGCAGCCTTATATAGTGTGGGGCGTGGAGTTAGTCCCCCTGAGCCAAGATTGGCCAAAGGCACCCTGGCTCTCTTAGCAGAGGGCACTGGGATTAGCCAAAGCATGTAGGTCATGGTGCATGCTTTGGCCAATCATCATACAGCAATGCACTGCGATCTCGCAGTGCATTATGGGGTGCTCAAATTTGCTGCAAATGCCCCATAATGCTTGTTTTTCGACGAACGGGCGAACACCCGATGTTCGAGTCGAACATATGTTCGATCCGAACAACAAACTCATCCCTACTAATCAGTACTGCTGGAGGTTTTGTTACTGATCATAGAACACGTCTGTCCACAGACTCCTTGAACCGTCTGACTTTTATAAAAAAAAAATCAGTCCTGGATTACCAGCAGCTATTAAGCCCCTAATGCCGATGTCTCCAATTAAGAGTTTTTTATGGATGTGGAATCTCTGCAGGACTTCTAGGCTGCTTAGTGTTGTCTGTGTTGTCATCTGGAAGAATGTTGTTGGTGTAGGTTTTATGGGCACAATTAACACCCAAATACCAATTTTTCCATACCTGTTTGACAGGTGCATATCATTACAATTTTTGACATCAAGACCAATTCATGCTTTTATCAAGAGTTCCTCTATAGGTTAACGATGTGAAGGCGCCACTGACACCCAAAGAACAATTTTTCTGCACCCATTACAGAAGTTGAAATATAAAGTCTGTGGTAGAGACACCCTCGAGAAACTTACATGCTCCACGGTTAATTCGAGCCTTCCATCAGGAACACCCAGACTTGATGTCCAGTTTGGACATCAAGAGTTCCTCTATAGGTTAACAATGTGAAGGCGCCACTGACACCCAAAGAACAATTTTTCTGCACCCATTACAGAAGTTGAAATATAAAGTCTGTGGTAGAGACACCCTCGAGAAACTTACATGCTCCACGGTTAATTCGAGCCTTCCATCAGGAACACCCAGACTTGATGTCCAGTTTGGACATCCGGAGTCCGCCCCTTGGGGGGGGGGCACTGTCAGAGGATTGGCATGGCCAGACGCCGAGTGGCCCTTCGGCGCATGCCCGTGCGAGAACGGCGTGTGCATGTGCGGTTCTACGGGACGGCGCACGCACAGGAGCGCATCCACGCGCACCAATCAGCGTCCTGGCCTGCTTACTTAAACCAGCCCCAGTCTCATGATGGGTTGCTGGTTTGTTGTCAGCTCCTGCCTGTTGATCCTTCCTGTACCTGTGCTTGAACTCATTGTGACCCGGATTGACCCGACGACTCTGCTCTCTCTCCTGAACCTGACCCCCGGCTTGTCTCCCTGGATCTGCTGCTGTCTCCAACCCTTGACCTCTGGCTTGTTCTTCGGACTTGTTACCTTCTCCAGCCCCTTGACCCTGGCTTGCATCCTGGACCTGCTTACAGTCTCAGCCTTGAACTTGCTCTCAGTTGTCTGAAACTTCTCTGGTACCTGACCTACGGCCTGTTCCCGTTACTTCCTACCAACTGAGCTCGTTGACCAGCACCACCTGATCTACTATCAACTTTCAGCCTTCTGCTGGTAACCGGTGCTTCTTTGCGCCCTCCCCCCGCTGTCTCACCTCCAGGGGCGGAGTGCGCTGAGTCGCAAAGGTGTGACGCTCTCTGCATCTCGGCCTCGGTGAGTACATACCTGACACCTTTGCTTTCATCTGGGTTAGATTTGGCCCACTGAAGTGCAAAAATCTGTATGCTCTTTTCGTGTCACTACAAAACCATTTTGACGATGCTCATGCACCATGTCTGCTACCTGCTTTCTGAGTTCTGGCCAATGCACACTTGGCATACTCTTTAATGCATCTTTCTTTGCTTTCCAGGCTCAGACCATCTTTTCTCTTACTCCATATTGTCTTGCAGCAACGCAGTTATGATGCTCCTTGGCAAAGTTTACAACTTTGAGCTTGAAACTGGCTTCATGTTTCCTTCTTCTTGCTGGAGCAATGCTGGGGCCCTGTCTATCAGCCATTTCACACTACAGTAAATCTGATATCTGTCACGTATTGTAATCTGTCAGGTATTACAGTATCACAGTTTTTAATCCCTTTAGGGTTTAAAACGCCATGCTAGCGCCCAAAAAGCAGCACAAAAGCACCTCTTAAACAGCATTAAAGTGATGCTAAAACAAGCTTTACTGCTAACGGCAGATGCTTTCAGTGCGAAAGCAGCTTTAGTGACCCACCAATATAGTGTCTCTTAGCACCAGATTGCCCGCCACTCTTTGACAGCTATAAGTCACTAATCACTGCATTAACCACTTAAGGACTAGTGTTGAGCAGAATATGCCATATTCGATTTCGCGATATATCTCGAATATATATTCGAATATTCGAGATATATTCGCTAAATTCGAATATTCGTGATATTTTATCGAAATTAATTGAATGCGATTTTTCGCTATTGCGAATGCGAAAATAATTGCGATTTTTTAATAACTGCGGTAGGAGCGCTCTGATTGGCTTAGAATATTCGTGATATTTTATCGAAATATCGCAACATGCGAATGCGATATTTATTGCGCAATTTCGAGATATGCTGGAGGAGCGCTCTGATTGGCTCAGAATATTCGTGATATTTTATCGAAATATCGCAACATGCGAATGCGATATTTATTGCGCAATTTCGAGATATGCTGGAGGAGCGCTCTGATTGGCTCAGAATATTCGTGATATTTTATCGAAATATCGCAACATGCGAATGCGATATTTATTGCGCAATTTCGAGATATGCTGGAGGAGCGCTCTGATTGGCTCAGAATATTCGTGATATTTTATCGAAATATCGCAACATGCGAATGCGATATTTATTGCGCAATTTCGAGATATGCTGGAGGAGCGCTCTGATTGGCTCAGAATATTCCAGATATTTTATCGAAATATCGCAACATGTGAATGCGAAATTTATTGCAGATATTTCGAAAACTGCTGTAGCAGCACTCTGAAATCGAATATGTATGATATTTTAACCAAAATACATATTGCGATTGCGATTTTTCGATCGCGCATGCGCAATTGCGCGAACAACACGCGACCATTTCCTGGAGCCTTGCCAGTTTCCAACTTATGATCGCAGCGCAATCACACAGCAACATGGTTGGAAGCAATTTCACTAAGTCTGAGGAAAAGTTGCTGATTTGTGTAAGTATTTTGACCACTGTTATTTCATCATCTTCAACTGCATTTTAGTCTAGTTTAAAAGTTAGTATATATGATCAGATATTAGTATTTCACAAAAAATGTGTCTCCTGCTTTTACAAACTACAAGTCCCAGCATGCCTGGACAGCTGCAGACACCCTGGTTGGCAAATGTGTATTTAGGCACTTTTCCTTGTTATTTAGCATAATGAATTTAACATTTTATTGGACATAGGACGTATGCGAACGTCCTGACTTCAGTGTCCTCAAGGCCCAAGGACGTTCGAATACATATTGCCCTTTAGATGTTGCAGAACTACAACTTCCAGCATGCCTGGGAATGCTGGCACTTCTAGTATTGTAAGTTCTGCAGGCCCACATTTTTCAGGCCTTTATGCACGGGTCTCTAAACTGTGGCACCCTAGATGCAGCAAAAGTAAAATTCTTAGCATGCACTGACAGACCGTGGCTGATGGGAGTAGTAGTTTTGCAACAGCTGGAGGTGGACTGGTCTTGAAACCCAGAGTTAGGTAACAAACCCGTAGTGTTTTGCAACCATTCTGCCTCCAGCTGGTTATTTTCTGTTGAAAAGCCTGTGGCGTGCAAAACACAACCCAAAAACTCCACCCGGTGCAAGGAAAAATTTGCACACACCTAAAGAGTGACATCACAAAAAAACTGCGACGGTTGCATACGTCAGTGGTCCTCCGAAAAGGTCCCGTCTCTGACCCCCCGGGGCGTTAGGCTCCTGACAGGGAAAAGAGTTACTGTGGTCCATACAGCCGAAGCCATATGGACCCATCTCGGTCCAAGCAGCGCAATCAACACGCGAACAACACGCGACCATTTCCTGGACCCTTGCCAGTTTCCAACTTTATGATCGCAATGCAATCGCAGAGCAAGATGGTTGGAAGTAATTTCACTGTATCTGAGGAAAAGTTGCTGATTTGTGTAAGTATTTTGACCACTGTTATTTCATTATCTTCAACTGCATTTTAGTCTAGTTTAAAAGTTAGTATATATTCATAATTATGCAAATGATAATGGCTGCTATATTTATGTAAAAAAGGTGGCGACCGAAATGGCAGTATATAAAATCTGTCATGTTACCCCTGTCATTGATTAATAAGGCGAGAATGCTTCCAATTGTTGAATAGCATACATTTATGTCATATATCCATAAGGCTGTCAACAAAAGTATTACAATATACTTTGTTCTTCATCTTGCAGAAGTTCCTGGAAACAGGATACGATGAGCTGCGGAGGCAGCAAGAAAAACAGGGAGTTATAAGCTCCCTGATTGAGGAACTAGGCGAAGAACACACTCGCATGGCGATCCTCAAAAAGTGGTCCGACCTGAAGAGGCGCCAGATGAACCGGGTCAGGCGTATCCGGAATAAATATCATCCTGGTAAGTTATTGGTCACAGTTATGTTCAGTAGGGATGAGCCGAACACCTCTCGGTTAGTTTCACAGCAGAACCTGCAAACAGGCAAAAAGTTTGTTCGAACACGTGAACACTGTTGGGACACGAACGTGAAAAAGCAAAAGTGCTCATTTTAAAGGCCAACATGCAAGTTATTGCCTTAAAAAGTGTTTGGGGGGCCCGGGTCCTGCCCCGGGGACATGTATCAATGCAAATAAAAGTTTTAAAAACTGCAGTTTTTTTCGGGAGCATGATTTTAATAATGCTTAAAGTGAAACAATAAAAATGTGATATTCCTTTAAATTTCGTGCCTGGGAAGTGTCTATAGTATGCCTGTAAAGTGGCAAATTTTTACAGTTTCTAGAACAGTCCCGCAGCAAAATGACATTTCTAAAGAAAAAAGTCATTTAAAACTGATCGTGGCTGTAAAGAATTGTCGGTAAAGAATTGTGCAGGCAGCCTTATATAGTGTGGGGCGTGGAGTTAGTCCCCCTGAGCCAAGATTGGCCAAAGGCACCCTGGCTCTCTTAGCAGAGGGCACTGGGATTAGCCAAAGCATGTAGGTCATGGTGCATGCTTTGGCCAATCATCATACAGCAATGCACTGCGATCTCGCAGTGCATTATGGGGTGCTCAAATTTGCTGCAAATGCCCCATAATGCTTGTTTTTCGAACGAACGGGCGAACACCCGATGTTCGAGTCGAACATATGTTCGATCCGAACAACAAACTCATCCCTACTAATCAGTACTGCTGGAGGTTTTGTTACTGATCATAGAACACGTCTGTCCACAGACTCCTTGAACCGTCTGACTTTTATAAAAAAAAAATCAGTCCTGGATTACCAGCAGCTATTAAGCCCCTAATGCCGATGTCTCCAATTAAGAGTTTTTTATGGATGTGGAATCTCTGCAGGACTTCTAGGCTGCTTAGTGTTGTCTGTGTTGTCATCTGGAAGAATGTTGTTGGTGTAGGTTTTATGGGCACAATTAACACCCAAATACCAATTTTTCCATACCTGTTTGACAGGTGCATATCATTACAATTTTTGACATCAAGACCAATTCATGCTTTTATCAAGAGTTCCTCTATAGGTTAACGATGTGAAGGCGCCACTGACACCCAAAGAACAATTTTTCTGCACCCATTACAGAAGTTGAAATATAAAGTCTGTGGTAGAGACACCCCTCGAGAAACTTACATGCTCCACGGTTAATTCGAGCCTTCCATCAGGAACACCCAGACTTGATGTCCAGTTTGGACATCAAGAGTTCCTCTATAGGTTAACAATGTGAAGGCGCCACTGACACCCAAAGAACAATTTTTCTGCACCCATTACAGAAGTTGAAATATAAAGTCTGTGGTAGAGACACCCTCGAGAAACTTACATGCTCCACGGTTAATTCGAGCCTTCCATCAGGAACACCCAGACTTGATGTCCAGTTTGGACATCCGGAGTCCGCCCCTTGGGGGGGGGGGCACTGTCAGAGGATTGGCATGGCCAGACGCCGAGTGGCCCTTCGGCGCATGCCCGTGCGAGAACGGCGTGTGCATGTGCGGTTCTACGGGACGGCGCACGCACAGGAGCGCATCCACGCGCACCAATCAGCGTCCTGGCCTGCTTACTTAAACCAGCCCCAGTCTCATGATGGGTTGCTGGTTTGTTGTCAGCTCCTGCCTGTTGATCCTTCCTGTACCTGTGCTTGAACTCATTGTGACCCGGATTGACCCGACGACTCTGCTCTCTCTCCTGAACCTGACCCCCGGCTTGTCTCCCTGGATCTGCTGCTGTCTCCAACCCTTGACCTCTGGCTTGTTCTTCGGACTTGTTACCTTCTCCAGCCCCTTGACCCTGGCTTGCATCCTGGACCTGCTTACAGTCTCAGCCTTGAACTTGCTCTCAGTTGTCTGAAACTTCTCTGGTACCTGACCTACGGCCTGTTCCCGTTACTTCCTACCAACTGAGCTCGTTGACCAGCACCACCTGATCTACTATCAACTTTCAGCCTTCTGCTGGTAACCGGTGCTTCTTTGCGCCCTCCCCCCGCTGTCTCACCTCCAGGGGCGGAGTGCGCTGAGTCGCAAAGGTGTGACGCTCTCTGCATCTCGGCCTCGGTGAGTACATACCTGACACCTTTGCTTTCATCTGGTTAGATTTGGCCCACTGAAGTGCAAAAATCTGTATGCTCTTTTCGTGTCACTACAAAACCATTTTGACGATGCTCATGCACCATGTCTGCTACCTGCTTTCTGAGTTCTGGCCAATGCACACTTGGCATACTCTTTAATGCATCTTTCTTTGCTTTCCAGGCTCAGACCATCTTTCTCTTACTCCATATTGTCTTGCAGCAACGCAGTTATGATGCTCCTTGGCAAAGTTTACAACTTTGAGCTTGAAACTGGCTTCATGTTTCCTTCTTCTTGCTGGAGCAATGCTGGGGCCCTGTCTATCAGCCATTTCACACTACAGTAAATCTGATATCTGTCACGTATTGTAATCTGTCAGGTATTACAGTATCACAGTTTTTAATCCCTTTAGGGTTTTAAAACGCCATGCTAGCGCCCAAAAAGCAGCACAAAAGCACCTCTTAAACAGCATTAAAGTGATGCTAAAACAAGCTTTACTGCTAACGGCAGATGCTTTCAGTGCGGAAAGCAGCTTTAGTGACCCACCAATATAGTGTCTCTTAGCACCAGATTGCCCGCCACTCTTTGACAGCTATAAGTCACTAATCACTGCATTAACCACTTAAGGACTAGTGTTGAGCAGAATATGCCATATTCGATTTCGCGATATATCTCGAATATATATTCGAATATTCGAGATATATTCGCTAAATTCGAATATTCGTGATATTTTATCGAAATTAATTGAATGCGATTTTTCGCTATTGCGAATGCGAAAATAATTGCGATTTTTTAATAACTGCGGTAGGAGCGCTCTGATTGGCTTAGAATATTCGTGATATTTTATCGAAATATCGCAACATGCGAATGCGATATTTATTGCGCAATTTCGAGATATGCTGGAGGAGCGCTCTGATTGGCTCAGAATATTCGTGATATTTATCGAAATATCGCAACATGCGAATGCGATATTTATTGCGCAATTTCGAGATATGCTGGAGGAGCGCTCTGATTGGCTCAGAATATTCGTGATATTTTATCGAAATATCGAAACATGCGAATGCGATATTTATTGCGCAATTTCGAGATATGCTGGAGGAGCGCTCTGATTGGCTCAGAATATTCGTGATATTTTATCGAAATATCGCAACATGCGAATGCGATATTTATTGCGCAATTTCGAGATATGCTGGAGGAGCGCTCTGATTGGCTCAAGAATATTCCAGATATTTTATCGAAATATCGCAACATGTGGAATGCGAAATTTATTGCAGATATTTCGAAAACTGCTGTAGCAGCACTCTGAAATCGAATATGTATGATATTTTAACCAAAATACATATTGCGATTGCGATTTTTCGATCGCGCATGCGCAATTGCGCGAACAACACGCGACCATTTCCTGGAGCCTTGCCAGTTTCCAACTTATGATCGCAGCGCAATCACACAGCAACATGGTTGGAAGCAATTTCACTAAGTCTGAGGAAAGTTGCTGATTTGTGTAAGTATTTTGACCACTGTTATTTCATCATCTTCAACTGCATTTTAGTCTAGTTTAAAAGTTAGTATATATGATCAGATATTAGTATTTCACAAAAAATGTGTCTCCTGCTTTTACAAAACTACAAGTCCCAGCATGCCTGGACAGCTGCAGACACCCTGGTTGGCAAATGTGTATTTAGGCACTTTTCCTTGTTATTTAGCATAATGAATTTAACATTTATTGGACATAGGACGTATGCGAACGTCCTGACTTCAGTGTCCTCAAGGCCCAAGGACGTTCGAATACATATTGCCCTTTAGATGTTGCAGAACTACAACTTCCAGCATGCCTGGGAATGCTGGCACTTCTAGTATTGTAAGTTCTGCAGGCCCACATTTTTCAGGCCTTTATGCACGGGTCTCTAAACTGTGGCACCCTAGATGCAGGCAAAAGTAAAATTCTTAGCATGCACTGACAGACCGTGGCTGATGGGAGTAGTAGTTTTGCAACAGCTGGAGGTGGACTGGTCTTGAAACCCAGAGTTAGGTAACAAACCCGTAGTGTTTTGCAACCATTCTGCCTCCAGCTGGTTATTTTCTGTTGAAAAGCCTGTGGCGTGCAAAACACAACCCAAAAACTCCACCCGGTGCAAGGAAAAATTTGCACACACCTAAAGAGTGACATCACAAAAAACTGCGACGGTTGCATACGTCAGTGGTCCTCCGAAAAGGTCCCGTCTCTGACCCCCCCGGGGCGTTAGGCTCCTGACAGGGAAAAGAGTTACTGTGGTCCATACAGCCGAAGCCATATGGACCCATCTCGGTCCAAGCAGCGCAATCAACACGCGAACAACACGCGACCATTTCCTGGACCCTTGCCAGTTTCCAACTTTATGATCGCAATGCAATCGCAGAGCAAGATGGTTGGAAGTAATTTCACTGTATCTGAGGAAAAAGTTGCTGATTTGTGTAAGTATTTTGACCACTGTTATTTCATTATCTTCAACTGCATTTTAGTCTAGTTTAAAAGTTAGTATATATTCATAATTATGCAAATGATAATGGCTGCTATATTTATGTAAAAAAGGTGGCGACGGAAATGGCAGTATATAAAATCTGTCCATGTTACCCCCTGTCATGATTAATAAGGCGAGAATGCTTCCAATTGTTGAATAGCATACATTTATGTCATATATCCATAAGGCTGTCAACAAAAGTATTACAATATACTTTGTTCTTCATCTTGCAGAAGTTCCTGGAAACAGGATACGATGAGCTGCGGAGGCAGCAAGAAAAAACAGGGAGTTATAAGCTCCCTGATTGAGGAACTAGGCGAAGAACAGACTCGCATGGCGATCCTCAAAAAGTGGTCCGACCTGAAGAGGCGCCAGATGAACCGGGTCAGGCGTATCCGGAATAAATATCATCCTGGTAAGTTATTGGTCACAGTTATGTTTATGTTTCCCGAAAGTGTATTTTGTGCGTGTACTCGAGAGAGGAGCCGGACTGCAGGAGTTGGGAGTAGGCAGGCCTCCCCCAGAGGTAATCTGCCACCTTTCTCCATGCCCCGGGTGGCAATGGCGGGTGTGAGGGGGTCCTCCCACACAGACCGTCCTACCTGCTCCGCTTCGAAGCCCCACGGGGCAGAGGGACTCCCTATAAGGGGAAGTGAGAGGATTTGCCCGCTCAACCAGCCCCGTTAGTCCTTCGCCTCTCTTTTTAGAGGACCGCATGGTCACGAGTGCGTGCATGTTAACCCAATTGCGAGTGCGTGTGTAAGTGTGGTGGTTTTTGGTGGGAGGGAGGTGGGCATTACTAAGCGCAGGCTTACCTCGCATAGCACACCCACCGGGGGCCGAGCTGAGACCACCAAACTCAATTCACATGTAGCCGAGAGCGGGATCCGAACCCTAGCTGCAGAGGTGAATGGCTTGTCAGCGCAGTGGCAATCGCGTTGAGCCAGCCCGGGTCCCTTGGGGACAGTTATGTAAGGTCATATGTAATTAATGTAAGGTCAGATGTTGTTAACCAAGACGCCATGTTGTTGTAACATATATCACCACCAGCAAGGTATTCATAGTACTGTTGGAAAAAAACATGGGACAGCAGACAGGAACACAGAAGTTATGTAGGGAACATACTTTTCCCATTGCTTTGCATGGGACTTTAAACAAAAAGCCCGACCCTCACCAATGGGGTTAGTTAAGGGATAATTAACGATCCTATACTTTAAGTGATGTATAGATAACATGTGACCAAGTGTTATCGAAATATCTACAGCTGTTTATGAAATAACATGTATTTCCCATAGAGGTGAATGGGACTTTAAAGAAAAACCCTGACCAAGGCAAAATGGGGGTGGGTATGGGTTAAACCACCAATCCTATATTTGTGGCTGACATATAAGTAACCTGTGTGCCAAGTTTCATGTAAATATCTTTAGCCGTTTGGACGTGATGGTGGAACATACATACATACATGCACACACACGTTGAGTTTCTATATATATAGATTCCCACTAAATTCCTGTGTTAGGCGTGGGGTTGTTATAGTAATCTGTGTACTCCATCAAGTACTTTTTTTTAACATGAGATCGTCTGAACAAAACAAAGGAGACAAAAACAGCTCATTTTACCATGGTGGCAGCCCAGCTCACGCTCAGTCCCCTGTAGTGCCCACAAGACCCTTTAATATAACATTGTCCCATTGGTTAACTGTCTATATAAATTAATTTGTATTCATATACAATACAGTAGAGTACACAGAATTTGCATACGTCATTAGAAAACATTTTTATAATATATGAACATTGTGTTATACTAGGAGCTCCGCTACCAACTGTGCGCCCCCAAGCGCACAAGGCGACAGGCCGCAGAGGAGGAGCAGGAGGAGGATGTGGAAGAGGAGGAGAGGGATGAGGAGGAGCAGCCAGGGCCATCCACATCACCACCCCCAGTTCCTGTGGAGGAGCAAGAGGAGGAGCTGCACCCCCCCCCGAAACTTCTGGTGGAGTAGTGGGTGACGAGGGAAGAGGAGCAGGATGAGACGGTTAATTATACCGTCAATCAGGAGGGTAAATATGTGCACATATATTAATAAAATTTCAACAATAAAATGTAGGCTCTAAAAATGGACAGCATTTTAAAGCAGGGCTGTGGAGTCGGTAGATACATTTTTCGACTCCGACTCCTCAGTTTTATGTACTTCAGACTCCGACTCCCCGACTCCCCGACTCCCCGACTCCGACTCCTCTGTATTAATATGCGAATGTATTTTATAGATTCCTTGAGGGAAAGAAACGCAAACTACCACAGGACTACTGGCTGGGAAGCCAACAGTCTACTGTATTGCACAGTTTAAGCAAAAGACAAACACAATGAAAACAATCAAGTGACTGGATAGTAGCAGCAGGCTTAAACATCAGGACATGATCTTTAACAGTTCAAAAATACAGACCACATTATTTGGCTGTTTTAGAACCAAAACAAAGCTTATCTATAATGAACCCAAAAAAAAAAATATGAAAAACCTAGAAATGGTTTATATTAATCTTGAAATGTAGTTCTAGGCTTAGCATATGCAAATAAATGCAATGTAGAGTTCTAAGGAAGAGAATTGCCTCTGCCAGATCCTCTTCATAGAGTCTCTTAAGTCAGACTTTATTATTTTTATGGCTGAAAATAATCTTTCGTAACGGTCTTTGAAATCCAAATGTTTTTTTCTTATATCCTAACAGTTCTAAAAAAGCTAGAGGTGAAACAAGCTGCCATGAAAAACCTGACGAAGAGAGTAATGGCAAATGAGCAGCAGATACTGTTTTTGATGCGCCAAAATCAACAACTGGTGCAACAACTGGCGAAAAACATGGATGAGGTGACAGAGCTTCAGAAGTTAATGTCCTAATTTTTTTTTTTTTTGTTTTAATAAAAAATGTTATATTTTGCAAAGGTTTCATTTCTTATTGAAATTGTTAGTTTTTTAAACACATCTAACTTCACATCTAACACATCAACATCAACATCAACATCAACACATCTAGCTTAATAATAACCGAAAACATTTTATACTATTACTAGCTGAATACCCGGCGTTGCCCGGTCTTCCTATCTTAACCTTTTTGGGGAGGAAAATCATAGTAATATAAATATACCCATCTTTTATATAAGGGTGTTGGTAAGGGTTAATTTAACTGTTATATATTTTTATTTGGCATATAAGTAATATGTATAGCGGGTATTATTGAAATATCTCCAGGCGTACAGAAGTTATGTGGGGAACATACATTTTCCATTGATTTGCATGGGACTTTAAAGGAAAACCACGACCCTCACAAATGGGGGTAGTTAAGGGATAAATTAACTATCAGTGGTATCAGTGAACAGCAGTGGTAATAGGAGTATATATAGAGTGGAATTAACTTTTTACATAGGTGTCTTGACTGAGCAGCAGCGCAGTAGTAGTAGTAGTAGTAGATACAGAGTCATATCACTTGGGCAGGAGGTGCCAGATGAACAGCAGTGGTAATAGGAGTATATAGAGTGGGAAATTACTTTTGGACATAGTTGTCTTGACTGAGCAGCAGCAGCAGCAGCAGCGCAGTAGTAGTATTAGCAGTAGTAGTTGATACAGAGTCATATCACTTGGGCAGGAGTTGCCATGATGAACAGCAGTAGAAAAGAGTATATAGAGTGTGAAACAAACTGCTGACATAGGTGTATTGACTGGGCGGCAGCAGCAACAGCAGAAGCAGCAGTAGTAGTATTAACAGTAGGAGTTGATACAGAGTCATATCACATGGGCAGGAGTTGCCATGATGTACAGCAGTCTTAATAAGAGTATATAGAGTGTGAAATAACTGCTGACATAGGTGTATTGACTGGGCGGCAGCAGCAGCAGAAGCAGCAGTAGTAGTATTAACAGTAGTAGTTGATACAGAGTCATATCAACATGGGCAGGAGTTGCCATGATGCTACAGCAGTCTTAATAAGAGTATATAGAGTGTGAAATAACTGCTGACATAGGTGTATTGACTGGGCGCAGCAGCAGCAGAAGCAGCAGTAGTAGTATTAACAGTAGTAGTTGATACAGAGTCATATCACATGGGCAGGAGTTGCCATGATGTACAGCAGTCTTAATAAGAGTATATAGAGTGTGAAATAACTGCTGACATAGGTGTATTGACTGGGCGGCAGCAGCAGCAGAAGCAGCAGTAGTAGTATTAACAGTAGTAGTTGATACAGAGTCATATCACATGGGCAGGAGGTGCCATGATGAACAGCAGTAGGAATAAGAGTATATAGAGTGTTTAAACAACTGCTGACATAGGTGTATTGACTGGGCGGCAGCAGCAGCTGAAGCAGCAGTAGTAGTATTAACAGGTAGTAGTTGATACAGAGTCATATCACATGGGCAGGAGTTGCCATGATGTACAGCAGTCTTAATAAGAGTATATAGAGTGTGAAATAACTGCTGACATAATTGTCTTGACTGATCCAAAGAGTCATGGAGAAAATCATGTGGTCAGATGAGACTATAATATAATTTTTTGATCATAATTTCACTAACCGTGTTCGGAGGAAGAATAATGATGAGTACCATGCCAAGAACGCCATCCCTATGTGAAGCATGGGGGTGGTAGCATCATGCTTTGGTGGTGTTTTTCTGCACATGGGACCAGGGTGACTGTACTGTATTAAGGAGAGGATGACCGGGGCCATGTATTGCAAGATTTTGGGCAACAACCTCCTTCCCTGAGTTAGAGCTTTGAAGATGGGTCGAGGCTGGGTCTTCCAACATGAGAATGACCCAAAGCACACAGCCAGGATAACCAAGGATTGGCTCTGTAAGGAGCATATCAAGGTTCTGGCGTGGCCTAGCCAGTCTCCAGACCTAAACCCAATAGAGAATATTTGGAGGGAGCTCAAACTCCGTGTTTCTCAGCGATAGCCCAGAAACATGACTGATGTAGAGAGAAGATCTGTGTGGAGGAGTGGGCCAAAATCCCTCCTCCAGTGTGTGCAAAGTTGGTGTAAAACTACAAGAAATGTTTGACCGCTGTAATTGCAAGAAAGCCTACTGTACCAAATATTAACATTGATTTTCTCTGATGTTGAAATAGTTATATTCAGCAACTGTAAATTCATCAGGTCCGGGGCTTACATCAGGGAATGCATGGCAAGGGACCCTTCAGCGCCCTGAACCGACGTCGGGTTGCCAGAAAGTCACCGCCGATCCAGGACTCATTCATCTTTATGAATGTGAGTCTGTCCACGGAGTCTGTGGCCAGACGGGTCCTCTTGTCCGTGACCACCCCACCTGCCGCGCGAATGTCCGCTCAGATTAGTACGCTGGAGGGGGGGCAAGACAATAACTCCAGCGCATACTGAGCGACGCTCGCGGCAGGTGTCCAATTGGAACCCAGTACTCCATGGGGTCGTCGGTGCTCAATACTGTCAGAAGCACGACGGACGCCATGTAGTCTGCCACCATGTGGGCCAGCCGCTGGTGGTGACTGCTGCTGCTGCTGCTGGTGGTGGTACTGGGTCGCTCGGTTTGGAAAGAAAGAACATCCTCATCTCTTCCATTAGGTCCCCTGCTCGGCTGCAGCTGGGTGCAGCCACCTGCTGGGTGAGATGAGGGGGGCCACCGGAGGCCGGGGAGTTGCCTGCCTCCAACCGTCTGACAATGGCTGCCTGCAGTTCCTCCATCCGGTGCTGCCTCCGGCGGCTGGGATGAAATGCTCCAGTTTCCCCTTGCACCTGGGATACAAAGGGTGGCCATCCAGAAATCATCCCTCGTCTTGATGGTCTTAACCCGGGGGTCCCTCCTGAGGCATCTCAGCATGTGGGCAGCCATGGGGAAGAGCACAGCCCGCTGTGACTCCTCAATGCTGGCCAGGTGAATGAGGTGCGACTCTTCATCCCTGAGGCGCTGCTGGTCAAACTCAGACATGCCCCACCCCCGGACTATCGGCTAGCCCCAACACGGCTCTCCCTCCTGACAGGCCCTGACTCCGGGACGCACCCAGCAACCACCTCCTCCTCTCTTCATCATCATCCTCCTCCTCCCTCCTCCTCCTCCTGGTCCTGGCCCTGGTCGCGGTGGAGCATTGCTGACTCCTCCTGCTCCACCAAGGCACTCTCCCCAGCCTCGAGCAGGCGATCTAGTGTCCTCTCCAGCATGAACAGTATTGGCAGCACGCTATTGAGGCCAATTTGCTCACTGCTGACCATCTTGGTCGCCTGCTCGAAGGAGGAATCAACTTGGCAGACCTGGTTTATCTGCCCCCCACTGCGCACAGGCGATGAAAGGGAGTTGTGGTGAAGCCCTCTCAGTGCCTAGTTCCATCAGGTACTCCCTCACCGCCTTTGCTGCACCACAACCTCTTCAGCATGTGGAGGGTGGAGTTCCACCGCGTCACACTGTCCACAATCAGCCTGTGAAGGGGCAGATTGTACTTCCGCTGCAATTTGGACAGGGACGCGGTAGCGGTTGGGGAGCGCCTGAAGTGGCTGGCAATCCTACGCGCCTTTGCCACAATGTCACTCAACCCTGGATAAGTGCGCAGGAACTTCTGCACCACCAGGTTGAGGACATGTGCCAGACAGGGCACGTGCGTCAGACTGCCAGCATGGAGGGCGGCGAGTAGGTTGCTGCCGTTATCGCAGACAACCATACCTGGCTGGAGCCTTCGGGGTGTCAGCCACTTCTGGACCTGAGCTTGAAGTGCTTTCAGCACTTCTTCTGCAGTGTGTCTCCGGTCCCCTAAACTAACAAGCTGGAGCACGGCCTGACAGCGCACGTGCCCCACACTTGAGTAGCTACGGGGGCGCTTGCTGGGAGGCTCAGCAGCTGCGGAGACAGTGGCTTGAGGGAGACCAGCAGTTCTCCCCTGGACACCCCGGGGCGGCACCACAAGATCGGTTGCCGACGATCCCTCACCGACGCCTCGGAGGGAAACCCAATGGGCCGTGAAGCTGATGTAGCGTCCCTGCCCATGCCTGCTGGTCCAGCCATCCATTGTCAGATGAACCCTGTCGCTGACAGCGTGATCCAGCGACAGGGTTACATTCTGCACAATGTGCTGGTGTAGGGCAGGGACACCAGTCCTGGCAAAGAAATGGCGGCTGGGGACACGCCATTGGGGTTGGGCCTGCTCCAACATCTGCCTGAAGGGGTTGCTGTCAACTATGTTGAAGGGCAGCAGATGTTGGGCAATAACCCTTGCCAGGAGCCCATTGAGGGAACGCACACGTCGGTCTCCAGGGGGGAAGGGAGTGGTGCGGTCAAAGGCGTCTGAAATCGACGCCTGGCGCCGGACGGCAGTGCGGGACACAGACGTGGAGGGTGCTGTGGAAGTAGAGGTCTGGCTGCCGGTACCAGTACCTCTACTAGAGGGAGCGGGGGGGCATGACCTGCTGGAAACAGATGAAGATGTGGCAGGGGCTGCTGTACCCTGCTCACTTGTGGTGGTGGCGCTGCTACCACCACCACGCTTCATCTCGTCATACAACGCCCAGTGGTTTATCCTCAGGTGCTGGTTCAGGGCTGTGGTACCCACCCGAGCCAAACACTTCCCTCTCTTCACCCTCACTTTACAAATCCGGCAGATGGCCACGGTAGGGTTGTCTGCCACCAGGGTAAAGTAATTCCAGACAGGTGACTTCAGCACCGCCCTCCTGTCAGATGGGGTGACGCTTACTTGCACCTGCTGGGATTCGGTGCGCACAGGTGGAGCTGCCTGCTGCTGCTGCTGCTGCTCCTCCTCCTGACACCTCCTGCTGCCATCACCAGTGGAGACCCTGACGATGGTCTCCCTGGTGGTGACCTGGCGCACCGTTTCACCAGGGTGCCTACCTTCCCCGTCGTCACTGACGTAGTGAGCCGACGCGTCAGATGGCAACCATGATGGGTCACCCTCTTCGCCCCCAGAGATGTCAGACCAAGGGCTGAGATGTGTTGGTCTGAGGGAACCACGTGACATGGAGCCTCTAGCCTGGCTCCGCTGTCCCCTCACCCACGCCTGGGTCTGACTAGGTGCTGCTGTTTCCTGCACCAAAACAGCAGCACCAGTTTGAAGGGATGTCTCTGGGATACTGCCAGCAGGTATCCCATCCTCCTCATCCATCCCTTCAAAAAGGTCCTGACCATCAGGACAGAGCTGGAGGTCTGCCTGATGCATGGCCTCCCCCAAGAGATCCCTCTCACTGTCGCTGTCGAACAGTAAGATGCTGGACTCTTGGGGGCTGGGGGGGGGTAGTACAGGCAACGGTGTAATGGTGGTACTACTGTGAGTCGGGACCGACGACTCAGTGGCACTGCTGTGCCCCATGTAGTCCACCACTACTTGAGCCTGAGATGGCAATATCGGGCGGCTGCCCGATGGGAAGAACTCCCGGATCAGGCGTACTCCCCTTGCACCCGATCCTCTACCACTAGTAGGGGCACGAGAGGTACCCCGTGCTGGCAGCGATCCAGCACTGGGAGTAACTCCCCTACCCCTACTGCCACGGCCACGGATGCCGCTCATAATTGCTGATATGTGTGTGGGGGGGTTAAACTTTATTGGGGGGGGAAAATGTGAACAAAATGTGTTTTTGTGTATTTTTTACAAGACAGGCACGCAGACAAAGACGTACACAGACAGCTACTAAACTATAAGAAAAGTAGTACACCAGACAAGGACTACAAAATTAAAGAAAAAAAAAAAAGCACTAAACAAACACTAACTTTTTTTTTTTTTTTTTTTTTTTAAACACAAAACACAGACACTAAACACACACTAAGCTAAGCTAGATGAAATAAATGTACACTAACAGTGTGTACACTTACTACACAAAATTTAACTAAACTGAACACAAAACTTAGCTTTTATAAAAGCTCTTTAGGGAAAACTAAACAAAATTTGAACTGAGATGCCTATCAAATATCACTGAACAGCGAACCTGCAAGATCTAACAGTAACACAAGATGAACAAAACTTAGCTTTTAGAAAAGCTCTTTTATAAAGCTCAGCAAAATGTGTTCTGAAATCTCTTGCAAATATAACTGAACAGGGAGGATTGCAGGATCAAACAGTAACACAAATGAAAAAAACAGCACAAAACAGCACAAAACGTAGCTTTGAAAAAAGCTCTTGGGTCTATTGCTTTGAAAAAAGCAGTTGATATACTGGAAAAGATCCACTGGAATCACTAAATAGCAATGCTGGTGATGATCTAAATCAATCAAGAACAAAGACACAGGAAACCAGGAAACCAGGAACACAGAAACAGCCTCCACACTCTATAGCAAGCTTCTGAATCTGCAATGAAATGGTGCTGGGAGTGAGCTTATATAATGTCCATGCAGGCAGGTTCCTATTGGTTGCTAACCTGTGACGAGTGTGGAAGGAGAACTCTGATTGGCTCTGATGCAAAAGGGCGGAGCAAATAATCGCGCAATATTCCTATTGCCGAATATTCGCATTGCGAATATTCGGCAATATAAAATGATCGCTTCAGCTACTCGGCCCAATGGCTCTAATCATACCAGCAATGCTTTCAGACGTCTATGGAGATCACTAGGATGTGATCTGTTTTAAAAATGAAACTGTAAAAATCGCTCTGATGCGGAAGATCGGGGCGAGGAAAATAATCGCGCGATATTGCGTTTGCCGAATAATCGCATTGCGATCTTTCTGGAAAATTCAATGAACGCTTCAGCTACTCGGCCCAGGGTCTCTAATGATACCAGCAATGCTTTTAGACGTCGATGGAGATATCTAGGATGTGATCTGATTAAAAAAAAAAATTGTAAAAAATCGAATATTCGGAATTGCGAATATTCACCGCGAATTTCGAAATATAGCGCGATTTCTCGAATATGCTATATTCGAGTCGAATATTCGCAATGCGAATATTCGTGAGCAACACTATTAAGGACCCCTTCACGCCGATATACGTCGGCAGAAGGGAACGGCTGGGCACAGGCACGTACCTGTATGTTGCCTTTAAGAGCCCGGTCGCGAGTGCGCCGCTGGTGGCGCACTCGTGACCCGGTCCGAAGCTCCGTGACTGCGCCCGCGGGACCCGCGGACCCGATCGTGCCGGTGTCCCACGATTGGTCACAGGAGCTGAAGAAGGGGGAGAGGTGTGTGTCAGTGTGGCAGTGACACTGATCGTCTGTTCCCTGATATAGGGAATGACAATCAGTGATGTCACACCTACAGCCACGCCCCTCTACAGTAAGAATGACTCCCTTAGGGCACACTTAACCCCTTAGCGCCCCCTAGTGGTTAACCACTTCACTGCCATTTTCACAGTAATCAGTGCATTTTTATTGCACTTTTCGCTGTGAAAATGACAATGGTCCCAAAAATGTGTCAAAAGTGTTCGATGTGTCCGCCATAATGTCGCAGTCACGAAAAAAATCGATGATCGCCACCATTACTAGTAAAAAAAAAAGATTAATAAAAATGCCATAAAACTATCCCCTATTTTATAAACGCTATAAATTTTGCGCAAACCAATCGATAAACGCTTTTATTATAGCAAAAAGTAAAAAATATTGATTTTTTTTCAAAATTGTCGCTTGTTATTTTTGTTTATAGCGCAAAAAATAAAAACCGCAGAGGTGATCAAATACCACCTAAAGAAAGCTCTGTTTGTGGGAAAAAAAGGACGCCAATTTTGTTTGGGAGCCACGTGGCACGACCGCGCAATTGTCAGTTAAAGCGACGCAGTGCCGAATCGCAAAAAGGGGCAAGGTCCTTAACCTGAATAATGGTCCGGGTCTTAAGTGGTTAATGTATAGTGTCTAAAGCTGTGTAAATTCCAGTATATATACCATAATTTGTAGATTCCATAACCTTTGCACAAACCAATTAGTATACACTTGTTGATTTTTTTTTTTATTATTATTATTATTTATTTAAGGGTATGCAGGATTTTTTTTTCTAAAAAAACATGTAGCAGAAAACATTTTGGCCAAAATTAATGAAGAAATTAACCACTTCCATACCATGCACTTACACACCTTCCCGCCCAAGCCAATTTTCAGCTTTCAGCACTGTCGCAATTTGAATGACAATTGCGCGGTCGTGCTACACTGTGCCCAAATGAAATTGTTATCATTTTGTTCCCACAAATAGAGCTTTTGAAAAAAATTACGTTTTTATTTTTTTCCTGTCATTTTTTTTGTAAATAAGTACGTTTTCTTCTTCAATTATGGGCACTGATATGGCGGCACTCGTGGGCACCGATAAGCGGCACTGATAGGCGGCGCTGGTATGCTGCACTGATGTGCACTCATAGGTGGCACTGATGGGCACTCATAGGCGCACTGGGCACTCTTTGGCGGCACTGATGGGCACTCATGGGCGGCACTGATAGGTGGGCACTGGGCATAGATGGGCACTAAGAGGTGGCACTGATGGACACTGGGTGGCACTGATGGACACTGGGTGACACTGAGGGGTGGTTCTGATGGCATTGCTGGGCACAGTCTGCGCATTTGTGGGCACTGATTGGCATAGATTGCATTTAAAACTTTTTTTTTATATCTATTTGTGCTCTATTGAGCACTGGGGGGCACTCCCTGGTGGTCCAGTGTGGGGATCCGAGGGGGGGCTGCCAAGGCGGTGCACAGAGGATATTGTCCATATATATATATTATATATTTTATATGGTTTTACTATCTTTATTGTTTATATCAGATTTCAAATTTTATAATAACATTTATAATTTTTATATGTTCCCGTCTTGCCTCCAAAATCCGACCATCAATTACCGTTTTTTAGAGTAACTGTTTTTCTTTGCAATCCTTTGTTAAAGTCTGCATGCAGACATTGTATGACATAAAAGACAAACCCTTAGTACCTAAAATAAGTTTTAGAGCGAGAACCTCATACAATTGGTCCTTAAGTGATTAAAAAAATGATAAAGCTTATATGCATGTTATTATTGGAGAAGCTGCGTGCCTTTGCAATGAGTGGACACAACAGCATCACTTCTGTCTCAGAGAAATAATAACTTTTAGCCAGGAAAATCCGACATAGCCCAAATATTTATTTTACTCTTAGAATATAAGCAGACAGATAACTGATTTTTAACTGTTATGGCACCCTTTGACATCCCAATGGTTGACAAATTGGTAGGATTAGGTGTACTAATATGTATTTTTACTGCTATATAGCCTGCTATTATCAAAAGGCTACATAGCTATACAGCAGGACCTGCAGAAGAAGGTCAGGGGAGACAGGGCAACTACAGCTATTCTTCCCATGCTTTGTACCACCTCACCTGGGACTTAAGCTTTGCACAGGGCCCTTTACATCAGCTCTGCAGGAGACTCGATCTTAGCAGCTCTTGGGTGCCTGGCTCCCATGACTTGTCTACCTGGGCTCCTCTCACACTGGTCTTTATACAAGCACCAACTACCACATGACATCACCATTGAGGGACTTTTCTAAAAGGGGAGACTACTTCAAATTACAACTTTCTTTTTACCACACTATAATGGCAGCAAAGCCATCTAGTGGCAGGCAAGCTAACTGCACCTACCAACAGTGTTTATGCCTGCATGACTGAGTGGCTGACACTGGAGTGACTGAGGGGCAAAATACAGGTACAGACATTCCAAAAAGACAACTGAATCGACTGAGATCCCACAGAACTACCATTTTGAAAACAAAATATTATAGAAAAACTGTTGAGACCAAGAGGACTCCCAATGAGTATGGTAGAAAAAAGCTTTATTCACAATTTTCTTCAGGACAAATCTTTGGAAAACGATCTCCCTCAATATACATGCACATGTATATTCACCACTATCTGCTTGTACTACAGACAACAATTGTGTACAGCCCTGGCCAAAAGTTTTGAGGAAGACACAAATATTAAGTCTGCTGCTTCAGTGTTTTCAGATCTTTTTGTCAGATTTTACTGAAGTATAATTACAAGCATGTCATAAGTGTCAGTCAATATTTGCAGTGTTGACCCTTCTTTTTCAAGACCTCTGAAATTCACCCTGGAATGTCAGTCAATCAACTTCTGGGCCACATCCTGACTGATAGTAATCAATGTTAGAAGTTTATCAGAATTTGTGGGGTATTTTGTGTTCACCCGCTTCTTGAGTGTTGACCACAAGTTCTCAATAGGATTAAGGTCTGGGGAGTTTTCTGGCCATAAACCCAAAATGTTGATGTTTTGTTCCCCGAGCAACTTAGGCCCCATACACACGGGAGGATTTATCCGCGGATACGGTCCAGCGGACCGTATCCGCGGATAAATCCTCTCGAGGATTTCAGCAGATTTTAATGCGATGGAGTGTACTCACCATCGCATTGAAATCCGCGCCGAAATCCTCTGGCGATGACGTGTCGCGCCGTCGCCGCGATTATGACGCGGCGACGGGCGCGACGCTGTCATATAAGGAATTCCACGCATGCGTTGAATCATTGCGACGCATGCGGGGGATCCCTTCGGACGGATGGATTCGGTGAGTCTGTACAGACCAGCGGATCCATCCGTTGGGATGGACTTCAGCAGATGGATATGTTGTGCATGTCAGCAAATATCCATCTGCTGGAAATCCATCCCAGGGGAGATTTATCCGCGGAAAAAGATCCGCTGGCGTGTACACACCATAGGATCTATCCGCTGAAACCCATTTGCTGGGATTTATCTGCGGATGGATTCTATGGTGTGTATGGGGCCTTAGTTATCACTTTTACCTTAAGGCATTGTTCATCACCAAACTGTTCTTGGATGGTTGGGAGAAGTTGCACTCAAAGGATGTTTTTGTACCATTCTAAATTCATGACTGTGTTCTTAGGCAAAATTGTGAGTGAGCCCACTCCCTTGGCTGAGAAGTAACCCCACACATGAATAGCCTCAGGATTATTATTATTATAGACGATTTATATAGCGCCAACAGTTTATGCAGCACTTTACAATGTAGAGGGGGGACAGCACAATTACAGAACAGTTCAATACAGAAGGTACAGGAGAGTCCTGCTTGTAGAGCTTACATTCTAAAGGGAGAGGGTGGTGGTACAAAAGGTAATAGCTGCAGAGAATGATTTGATTGGGGTGGCTCAGGGACAGTTGTTAGGGGGTTGTGGGATAGGCTTTCCTGAATACATTTGTTTTCAGGGATCTCCTAAATGTGGAGAGGTTAGGGGCTGATCGGACATACTGGGGCAGCAAGTTCCAGAGGATGGGATAGGCTCTGGAGAAGTCCTGAAGGTGAGCATGGGAGGAGGTAACAAGGGAGCTAGAGAGCAGGTGGTCCTGGGAGGAGCGGAGGGTACAATTTGGGTGATATCTGCAGATGAGGTTGGTGATGTAGATGGGGGCGATGTTGTGAATGGCCTTGTATGTTGTGGTTAGCATTTTGAATTTTATACGGTGGGGTAGGGAAAGCCAGTGAAGGCACTGGCAGAGAGGAGCATCAGTCATGGATCGGTTAGTGATGTGTATTAGTCTAGCAGCAGAATTCATAATAGACTAAAGGGGGATAGCCTATGTAAGGGTAGGCCATTAAGGAGATAGTTGCCGTAGTCAAGATGGGAATCAAGGAGTGAATAAGTTGCTTTGTGGTGTCATTAGTCAGGAAGGGTCGAATTCTGGAGATGTTGCGGAGGTTAAGACGGCAGGATTTTAACCAGTGATTGGATGTGGGGGCTGAAGGAGAGGTCAGAGACAAGGATTACACCCAACACCCTGGCATGTGTGGAGGGACCAATGGTTGTGTTGTTGATCATAATGGTGAAGTGATGGGGGGGAGCGGGAAGGAGGAAACATAACAAGTTCAATTTTAGAAAGATTGAGTTTGAGGAAGTGGTGTGACATCCATACCGATATGTTATTCAGTAAATTTGAGATCCATGAGGAGATCAAGGGGGTGATTTGAGGAGGGGAGAGATAGATCTGGGTGTCGTTGGCATAGAGGTGGTATTGGAAGCCATGGGAGGTTATCAACTGGCTCAGGGAAGAGGTATAGAGTGAGAATAGGAGGGGCCCAGGGACGGAGCCTTGGGGTACCCCAACAGAAAGAGGAAGAGGAGCAGAGGAGATGGAGTTGTGACACTGAAAGTGCGCTGAGATAGGTAGGAGGAGAACCAGGATAAAGCAGAATCACGGAGGCCAAGGGAGTGTAGTTTGCAGAGGAGGAGCAGGTGGTCAAATGTGTCGAAGGCAGCAGAGGGGTCTAAGAGTATGAGTATGGAGTAATGGCCATTGGTTTTAACAGTTAGTAGGTCATTGGTGAGTTTTAGTAGGGCAGTTTCAATAGAATGTTGTGGGCGGAAGCCAGACTGTAGGGGGTTGAGAAGGTTGTTGTCCGTGAGGTAGCAACTCATTCTGCCATAGACAAAGCATTTGATGAGCTTGGAGGCAAATGGGAGCAGGGAGATGTGTCTTAAGTTATTCAAACAGGTGGGGTCTAGTGAGGTTTTTTTTAGTATGAGGGTAACCAGTGCATGTTTGAGCGGGGAAGGAAAGGTGCCGAAAGAGAGGGAGAGGTTGAAGATGTGGGTTAGGGAGTTTAGGATAGAGTGGGAAGGTGGTCTCAGCAATTGTGAAGGGACAGGATCCAGGGGACAGAGGTGAGGTGGGCCATGGAGAGGAGTTTATCAACTTCATTGGTGGTTACTGGGCAGAAGGAGGAGAGTATTGAGTGTGGTGTTGGACCTGATGTGTTGGGTAGAGGAGGAAGTTGAATGCTGGATATCTCCTTGCAAATTGAGTCGATTTTGCTTTTTAAATGGTTGTCAATCTGTTGAGCGGTAAGCAAGTTGGTGGGTGCGGGCAGTGAAGGGTAAAGTAAGGAATTAAGGGTAGAAAAGAGATGCTTTACTGTTGGCATGATACAAGACAAATGGTAGCGCTCACCTTTTCTTCTCTGGACAAGGTTTTTTTTATGCATGCCCCAAACAATCGGAAACGGGATTCCAAACCCTGTATCTTTTGCAGAATATTAGTCTGTCCCTGATTTTTTTTTCTGGAGCTTCTTTGTTATCCTCCAAAAATCTTCTCCTCACTGTGCGTGCAGGTGTACTCACACCTTCCTGCTACCATTCCTGAGCAAGCTCTGCACTGGTGGTGCCCCCCGATCCCACAGCTGAATCAACTGTAGAAGACGTCCTGGCGCTTGCTGGACTTGATTGGGCGCCCTAAAGCCTTCTTCACAACAATTGAACCTCTCTCCTTGAAGTTCTTGATGTTCCGATCAATGGTTGATTTAGGTAAAATTTTGTAGCAGCAATATCTTTGCCTGTGAATCCCTTTTTTTGCAAAGCACTGATGACTGCACATGTTTTCTTGCAGGTAACCAGGGTTAACAGAGGAAGAACAATTATTTCAACCACCACCTTTCAAAGCTTCCAGTCTGTTATTCTAACTCAGTCAGCATTACAGAGTGATTTCCAGATTTGTCCCCGTCAACACGGACACCTGTGTTAACAAGAGAATCACTGACATGATGTCAGTTGGTCCTTTTGTGGCAGGGCTGAAATGCAGTGGAATTTTTTTTTTTGTATTAATGTATTAATTTCATTTCCATGGCAAAGAGGGACTTTGAAATTCATTGGAATTCATCTGACCACTCTTCATAACACTCTGGAGTATATGAAAATTGCCATCATAAAAACTGAGGCTGCAGATTCTGTTAAAATTATTATTATTTGTGTCATCATCAAAACTTTGGCCAGGGCTGTATTTACTTAAAGGGGTTGTAAACCCTCATGTTTTTTCACCTTAATGCATCATTAAGGTGAAAAAATACCTAGCAGTGATCAGCCCCCCCATTTTACTTACCTAAACCCAGCGGGGACGTGCCGTCCCTCTCTCCAGGGGGTCTCGGCTCTTGATTGGATAGATTGATAGTAGCGCAGCCATTGGCTCCCGCTGCTGTCAATCAAATCCAATGACGCAGGCGGGTCTATTGACACAAATGCTGGACTCGGGAGCACGCCGCAAGGTAAACCCCCCCCCCGGAGAGCGCTTCTCCTAGGGGGTTATCTGATGCGGGGAAGAGCCGCCGAGGGGCCACTCTGTGCACAGTGGAGGTAAGTATGATATGTTTGTTGTTTTAAAAAAATAAAAAACGAGCCTTAACAATAAATTTTAAGCAAATCAGCCAACCTTTTTAAACATTTTAAAGGAAGCAGATTGTGGAATAGACATTGATGAGATTGTGCAATATATGTTAGATATTAAAAAGGGGGGAATAGGGTTGGGACTTTGAATGTGGCATGTGATAGACACTACCACAGGCCTCCATCCCTGTAAATGTATAAAAAGGGGGGAGAGTTGGGACTTTGCATGAGATGCGTTTTATGTGGTAGTGTCTATCACATGCCTCATTCAAATTCCCAACCCTATTACCCCTTCCACCGATCTACCACCAACAGTTAACTTATGCATTGTCATTTTTTGACTAGCTGACCCAGTTTGATGTGGTCCGCACTTAGTCTGGTGGTATTTTGGTTTGGTAGGCATGTTTGGTTCCACTCCTGCATTTCTTTTGTTTTTCCAGTGCTCTTTTTTGCCATACCAACTATAGGTAGGGGCGGGTTTAGGTTATCACCTGCCCCCTATCTATTGATTAGCATGCCTGTGCTCCTCTTTAGGAGGCTTTAAAAATCATAGCTAGGACTGCAGTACACGGAGTGCCATGATGTTGGCCTGCAGCTTACACAGGTATTTGCAAATACATGCAACTAAACCTCTGTTTTTAATTACATACAGTTAGACAGATTAATTTGGTTTAGTGCTCTTTTGGTTGGTAACTTTGAGCCTGGCTATTATGGAAACATTTTTTACATTCCATATATATATTTAATCGCATACTGCTAAAACGCATCTAATTCAATGTCCCAACTCTCCCCCCCCCCCTTTTATATGTTAGATATTATCAACATGCAATGCATTTAAAGGATCACTAAAGGATTTTTTTTTTTTTGCTAAATAGCTTCCTTTACCTTACTGCAGTACTGGTTTCATGTCCTCATTGTTCGTTTTTGCTTTGAAGTAGCTGTAATTCTGCTGTGATCTCCACACTTCCTGGTTGCCTGTTTCCTTAAAACCATCATACTGGGAGATTTTCACGGTGGTCTAAGCTGTCATTACTGTGTGTCTAAAACTCCTCAGAACCAATCAGATTAATTTTAAAAACAAAACACTGCCCTGGATTTGTTCGTTTTTGTTCTGCGAGTCTTCCAGACTCACCTCTCACCCGGAACTTCATGTATGTACCTTTAAAATCGAAAGTGAAACTAGAGGCACATTATATGATAGATTAAATTCAATTTTTAATCATTTTTAAAAGGAATCAGTTAACTTTTATGTCTCTATACCCAATAAACAGTCATTTCAGCAAAAAAAAATTTTTCCTTTAGTGACCCTTTAACTTTTCGATTAACTAGTTGCCACAAGTAAATCATATACAATCATATAACTTATGGACACTCCCCTGTTTTAATCAGTTTGATTACAATATTACATTATTAAATGCACGTAGTTTTGTGTTTATATACTACTGCACCTTATATTGTGTATATTTTTTGCATATGTTCAGTGTTATACATATTGTTGCACCTTTTTTGAGTGAATTGATCTGTGGCACACAGTTATGCACTAATAAGTTGGAGTAGCACTGCATCGATCTTTGGTTTAGATTTCTATCAACTTTAGTGAAAAATTCTTTGTGGCAGCAACTGGATATCATTTTTTTAATGGTTTTTAAGATTTTTATCACTGGTTTAGGTTTGGTTGCACTAATTGAATCTTGATTATAGAATATTTTAATATGTCACCTCACTACTGCATTTTTGTCTATTAAGTATACGAAATTGCTGAACTTAAAAAAGCACATTGAAACTCTACTGAGAATAAAAAAGGTATAAAATTAGATCTAGAAATATCGATTCATTCAGTTAAGTGCTGGAAAATGTTTCCATAATTAAATCAACCTGAGCTGGCAAAATCCTATGCCTCTCAATAAGTTGCAGCCATGCTCATGAATACATTCATCAGTACTGGTCTAGTCATGCTCTGCCATGATGGATAAGTCAACATTCCAGCAACCATGAAAATTGTTTTATGAACATGAATGTTTGCCAGCACTTGCCAAAATACATTATCTTCTTCTATCCTTTTCACTGAACGTTTTTGTTATACATTGCAGGGGAAATTGTAAAAAAAGAAAATTAAATAATGTTGTGGGCCCTAAATGTGGAAATTTTTGCTTATCTGAGGTTTATTTATTTGATTAGGCATTTAGTAGTAATGCTGTAGAATAAACAGAATTCCCATCTGTTTGGAATGGTGCCCTCGCTGTTCATTGCCTATGTGAGCATTATTTAGATATTTGTGAATACTGTTCCCCACTTCTTGTGCTCTGTCTTCATTTACAAAGAAATGTTAGTGCCCCAAATTAAGCAGAAAAACATTCCACTGTTAATTTTAAATATTCTGGATATGATTATATAATTGTCACGCACAGCAAGTTGCCTCCATCTACAGTTATAAAGTGGAGTAGCTTTTCTGTACATTTACAAAAGTAACACAACTGTAAACGTGGAAGATTTTCATTTCATATATTTCTTTGCCTAATATGGGACCGGAATTTAGAAGCAAACCCAGTCATTGACATACATGAATACAATCTGGTTTGCCAATAGAAAACATGCTGTATTTAGGGGAATTCATGTAGCACTTTTCTCCCTTAAGAACTACCTGCTAGCTATGATAACATTATCGACACGTGCGCAAATTGATTTATTTATTTATTACAGGTACTTATTTAGGGCCGTCAATTTACACAGCGCTTTACACACACACACACATATATATATATATATATATATATATATATATATATATATATATATATATATATATATATATATATATTGTACATTCACATCAGTCCTGCTCTCAAGGACATTACAATCTAAGGTCCTTAAGGCTGGGTTCACACCACAACACGCTGCTGCTCACAGCAGGTGTCCGGTGTGTCCATTTCAGGTCAGATTTCAGCCCGAATTTTGGACTGAATTCAGACCTGAAATGGACCAAAAGAGGCACGGGACTCCTGTGCAATTTTCACCGGAGATATGTACACCGGCTCCATAGAGAGCGGGTCACAATCACCTGCTATGCGAATTGGATGTGGTGAAACCCGCATGTATTTCTAAAAAAACTGTCACTGAAACACATAACTAGCCAGCTTTCCACTGCTCACTCTCTATTTCCCCTAAGATAACTGCTGTATGGGTTTTTGCAAAGGGCAATGTAATAAAAAACGTTTTTTTCCTCAATAGACTTGTGTTGAGTTGATGTGCATTTGGATGCATCTCCGTGCATTGCGTTAAAATGCACACATGTAGCATTTTAATGCAATGCAACACACTACTTCACTTTACTGCATATGACAACAGCATTGTGGTGTGTGGCAGCACTTTGTTATAATATATTTGTATGCTACTCACAGTGCTGAAATAAGAAACATTGCACCTCTGACACCTTTTAAATGGGCAAAACTGCTTGAAAGTGTCCCACTGCAGACAAAAATGTTACTACATGGCAATTCTGAGGGCTCCTGAAGTTTGACTTTCTGTAGGCATCTAACGAAAATTGGGACAATTTTTGGAGCAGGGTAATAGAGTTCTGGGAAAGAACTGAACTGAAATCAATTATTGTTGCACAGTTTCAGGAAAGGCAAAGAGATATTTTGGCAGATTTGCAAAATAATGGCGAGATTCCAATTAAAAAAGAAGTGATTAACATTATATTACAAACTTGCATCTGGTGCAGTTCTAAATGCTTTACCACCTTTATACAAAAATATAGAAAATATAGTTTTCTTTCTAAATGTTCAGGTGTTTGATAATATATTTGGAGGCGTGATATATTTATATATATTATATACTGTGCATGTACTGTATAACCCATGTTGTTTCCTTAACAATGATGAAATCACTCCAGTTGGACCCACTTATGAAGATGTCATAAGGGAAACCCAAAAGAACAGAAAACTTTTACAACAAGAGTGTGAAATGTAAGCATCATAAAGTTTCATGATTTAGTTATAGTTTTCTTTTTCAATGTAGGGCATTTTGATCTTTCAAATCTGTGGCAAACATGGCAAATAAATATGTGATTGAATAGCATTCCATCGTTTAGTTTCTGTGAGTAGAAATGTGTATATCTAGCACGAATCTAGCCTTTTAGTCTAGTAATGTGAAATACTTCTAATTGAGTTATTTGATATAGACCTAAGGCCTTATGCACACTGGATGTTAGAAAAAGGCCCCTGAACACCAGTACTGCTGGCAGGAAAACATGGCAGAAAAATGTGCTTTTAGTACAGGCATTTATTTTTTTATTTTAGCTGTCTGCGTTTACAAGCATTTTTTTCCAAAACACTCCCCTCTGCTATTTTTCACTCCACTTTATGCATGTGGATAGAAAGGAGGAGATGGGCCAGTAGAGATCCCAGGGTACATGGATGGACCTTGAGAAATATTGTATGGATGAGTGGGCGGAGGCATCAGTTGGATGCGTTTAGCTGCGCTGTATTGCATGGCAACGTCATAATTGACTTTCATACACTGTTTCTCAAGGTACTCACCTATGTTCTCCAACATATGGTATACTGCAGATTACGACAAACGATAGATTGGGGGTTATTTGGATTCAGAATACAGACCTCCTCTCTTGCCGCACATCGTCAAATAATTATTGAAGATCCTGCTATAAAGACATTCCGGGCCTCTGTTGACTCAGCCCACGTCCACGACCGCAAGCATAGCCTCTGTTTAGTGGAGATGATCCGGAGGGTGGACTAGGAAAAAATAATTATATATTGATGTGTGGAAGACAGATAGATAGATAGATAGATAGATAGATAGATAGATAGATAGATAGATAGATAGATAGATAGATAGATACCTGAGATATGGACATTTTGATGCTTACTCCTGGTGTGCCTAGTGGTGACCTGCATGTTGATGCTGTGGAAGGACCCGCCAAGGAATCCCCCTCTTCTGACCGAATGTGGTCCTGAAAAGAGAAAATGTAATTAAAGTGGTTGTAAAGCCACGCTAACATGTATGCACCATTAGCAGTGTCTCCTGTTGCAGCGTCCCCCTTGTGTGTGATTAATGAAAAAACAAATGCTGTAAATATCTAATTTCAGAGCCGAGATCTGCAATCACATGACCGGCCAGCTCTCTCTTTTCCTCCTCTGACAGATGCAGCAGGAGGGGCCAAGATTCCTCCCTCCACTGACACCAGTTGGGAGGGGAGGAGGAGAGAGCTGGCTGGTCATGTGATCGCGGATCGGCGCTCTAAAATGAGGTAAGAGGGACACTACAATAGGAGACAGTGCTGATGGTGTATACATGTTACAGTTATGCAAGAAGCAGCAGCAGGAGGAGGGGGTGCCACTGTCACAAACTGACAGGCAGGGAGGGGAGAGGAGGCAAGGGGGAGGAGGATACAAGAGCAGAAAGCAGGGCTGTGGAGGACAGAGGCACGTAAACTGACCATGGTGTTCGGGCTCAGTGGCCATGTTACACCGTGGTCAGTTTACATCTGAAAGGGCAAAAAACTGGATCAGCCAGGTTTTGTAGGTGTTACAGGGGGCCAAATGACACAGCACAAGCACTGTGCTGTATAACATGCTTTATGAGAGCAGGATCCATTTTTTTTTAGGGGGGGGGGGGGTTAACAAACACTTTAAGAGAGTCAAAAAATAAATACAGGGAAAAAAAGTTTGGGTTTTGTTTTTGCAATTAAAAATGTATAAGGGAAATAAAAACGTAAAATAAAAAAAATATATATATTTTATTGGAAACATTTCTAAAAAAAAAAGGAAAGAAAAAGGGAAAAGAATTAACATTTCTTTGCCTCCACATGTTTGTTCCTCATAAAAAACAAATATTCGATACGTTTACTTACTTTCTACTGCAGTACCGCATTTCCCTCCTTAGAAATGACAGCTGGGATATGTACATATACACTTTATGCATGACTGGAGCTCCACTGGAAGCTGCTTTGTCTTCTTAATTTAGGTCGCAACAGAACCTTTCAGGCAAAGACTTCCATTTGGTCTGTAAAATCTTTTCTGAAAAAAAAAAACATTTTCATATATCAAAAAAACAAAAGAGAAAAACAGATTGCAGTAATGCAGTGATTATTACCCCTGTCCTTTTCTCTGCTGGTGTGACAGTTGACCACAGTTTGAGGTAAATTTCTGTCCACACTATGGCTTTGTGGATACGGTCATGGGATGGGAAGTGTCCTATAGCTCTTGATGTATCTTCACTGCAGCAAAAAGGTCTATGTGTGACAAATCACGAGCTATCCTGGAGATACACACTACCACACACTATAGAGCACAAAATTATATTGAAAACTTCCTGTAGAGACAAAAAATTCCTGGATTATCATAAATTCTCCAAAATAAGGATTTTTCGCTGTCCACCAATGTGTATTAGCGCTTGTAAACACCTAGGGCCAGATTCATGTAGACTAGCGGCGGCGTAACGTATCGTAGATACGTTACACCGCCACAAGTTTTCATCGCAAGTGCCTGATTCACAAAGCACTTGCAATGAAAACCTACGCTGGCGGCCTCCGGCGTAAGCCTGCGTAATTTTAATGGGCGTGTGCCATTTAAATTAGGCGTGCTCCCGCGCCGGACCTACTGCTCATGCTCCGTTTTCCCGCCGTGCTTTGCGCGAAGTGAAGTCATTTTTTCGAACGGCGACGTGCGTAGCTGTGTAAAGTTAGGGCACCCAAAATAACGACTAAATTTGCAACGGGAAACTAGACTAGCAGCGACGTAGCGAACGCGAAAAACCGTTGTGGATTGCCGTAACTCCTAATTTGCATACCCGACACTGGTTTACGACGCGAACTCTCCCCATCGGCGGCCGCGGTACTGCATCCTAAGATCCGACAGTGTAAAACAATTACACCTGTCGGATCTTAGGGCTATCTATGCGTAACTGATTCTATGAATCAGTCGCATAGATACTCTGAGAGATACGACGGAGTATCTGAGATACTCCGTCGTATCTCCGCTGTGAATCTGGCCCCTGATTTTTACAACACTTACACATGTTTAGGTGCACTAATCATTTTTTCTGAAAAAAATGCTACTGCTCCTGGACATGTTGGCAGTTGGCAGAAGAAAAATGCGACATGTAAAACTCCCAGTGTGCATAAGGCCTAAAGGCGTCATTTTGCAGAACTGGAAACTATAGATCCACAGTCCAAATAATCTCTGTGAGTTCCATTAAGATCACACTGCCTCGTCTCTGTGGAGGTTAATAGAGATGTTTGCTTACATATTGGCAATATAGCCATGCATCTGGAGGACTGTTAGAATAATCTAAAGCAACAGGGTTAGACCTGTGATCTGCAAGGCATGTTTTTGTTTAATTATGTTTAGTTATGTTTTACTGCAAAATGTTATTTGTCTCAACTCTTCCTAGAATATCTTTTAATCATGTTCTAATTTTTATGTTTACATCAATTAAGCCATTGATAAATCTAATGCTGGCCATACACGTGACCTCACGTTTTGGAAGCTTTCAGTCATAAATAATCACAAGCAAATGGTCAGTCCACTACAATATCCCAAGCGCAATTTTAATTATTTCCCAGTTTTGCGTTAACAATAAAAAACGTAATTTACTGTAAAAAAAACGAATGAAACGTGATAACATAAAAACCTATTATATGGATTTGGACTATTTGGATTGTAATGACAATGTAATTGACAATGATAATATTCCATTATTAAAACACTAGGGCAATTTTTTGTGTACTATTGAGTTATTTGATCTAAAATGTTCATGTGTGTAGTTAGTAAATGGCTTGTCTTTGGTCAGGCACAATGCAGTGCTCTGTAGCTGCCCATTAAACATTGTTTTAGACAGTATGAACATATACTGTAGCTGTTCACTTACTTTTTTACATATTGTCAACAAGCTTGTTGACAATATGTGAAAAAGTAAGTGAACAGCTATGGTATATGTTCATGTTTGTACAATTCATTTCTGAAACAAAGTAACTGATGTTTTAATTCACAGGCTGGAAGCAAAGACCCAAAAAGAACTTGCAGAGATTCAGCAACAGAATGTGAAAGTCAAGAAGCAAATACAGAAGTATGAAATGAAATAAATATGAGAAATAATTTGTATCTTTCTAATAATAGCATGTTAGAGCATAAGAGTAATATTTGGATCTGAAAGTGGTGCAAATTAAACTTAAAGCGGACCTTCAGTCATTTTTTCATATTCCCATCTATTAAATCTTATGCCCTTGTTGTTTTAACTTTGGATAGTAAAACATTTATTTTCTGCCAGCAAATACATTATACAGCCCACTTCCTGTTTCTTGTCTGGTAAAAAGCCAAGCTGTATGACATCATGCACAGCTCTCTCTCTCACTCGTGAGAGTTTGCTAGCAAGGGAGGGGGGGCAGGAGAGTGAAGGAGGGATGAGTTACAGTAGAGCAAAGGAGAGCTGCAGAGCTGGAGAGGACTGGATGAGGGTGGAGATAACAGGAGACTGCAAAGATCCATGAGTATTCATCGAGAGAGATGAAATGTGAAATGTGCAGGCAAGCAGTAGTGTGAGTGTGTGTGTCTGTCGGTGTGTGTGTATATATATATATATATATATATATATATATATATATATGCGTGTGTGTGTGTCCGTGTCAATCCAGGAAGTGAACAGGCAGCAGCTTCAGCTGCCCACAGTTAAAATGGATGCAGCCAGTGGAGGGAGATTTCTGTAGCATATTTATAGAATCACAGTATACAGTATATAAAATAATATGCAAAGTGGTTGAAGGGAAGCGTTAGAATGGCAAAGATGTTTTTAATACAAATTATGTGAGCAGACTGCAGTTCCTCTTTAACGGATAAGTTCACCTTCAGGAGCATGTTAGGCCCCGTACAGACGACCGAACATGTCTGCTGAAACAGGTCCGCGGACCAGTTTCAGCAGACATGTTCGGTCGTCTGTACAGCCGAGCGGACAGGATTCCAGCGAACATTTGCCCGCCGGGCCTTTTTCGAGCGGGAAAATATTTCTAAACATGTTTAGAAACAGCCCGCTGGAATCCTGTCCGTCGGACATGTTCGGTCGTCTGTACAGACCTACCGTACATGTCCGAGCGGCCGCCATCCCTCGCATGCGTCAAATGACTTTGACGCATGCGTGAAAGCATTGAACTGGCAGGGCCGTGCACGTCGCCGCGTCATCGTCGCGGCGACGGCGCAACCTCGTCGCCGCGTATCGAGTACGCGCGGATTTCTGTATGATGGAGGGTACAGCCATTATACAGAAATTACCGGGCAGACATGTACGCTGAAATCGGTCCGGCGGACCGTTTTAATCGTACATGTTTGCCCGTGTGTACAAGGCCTTACATGTTACACCCATATTTAGGGTGTAACATGTAACATGCTCCTATGCACCTGCCTCTTGCCACCAGAGCCCTCTTGTTTGTGACAGCTGGCAGGGGATCCACTCCCCACACCCGCTGCCACATTTTGAAAATGGCTCCACCTGCACAGCCATGTTATTTATTCACAGAATCTGTGAAAAAAATAAACCGGTTGTGGACGGGACTAGGACAGCCAGACTTGAAGTATAAACAAACTGTGATCGCACTGATCAGCACGTTCATATTTTATTCACACTACCTACAGCTCAGGAACTGTCTGCCCATACAGAGGTACAGGCAGTGGGCTAGATTCAGATAGGTTACGCGGATCTAAAGATCCACTAACCTATCTGATTTACGATCCGCCGCAAGTTTTTGAGGCAAGTGCTTAATTCAGAAAGCACTTGTCTCTAAACTTACGGCGGCGTATCGTAAATCCCCAGGCGGAATTCAAATTCCGCGGCTAGGGGGCGTGTACAATTTAAATCAGGCTGATCCCCGCGCCGATCGAACAGCACATGTGCCGTCCGCGAATTTTCCCAGCGTGCATTGCTCCAAATGACGTCGCAAGGACGTCATTGGTTTCGACGTTAACGTAAATTACGTCCGACCGTATTCGCGAACAACTTACGTAAAAAATTCAAAACTCGGCGCGGGAACGACGGCCATACTTAACATAGGATACGCAGCACTTACCCCTCCTATAGCAGGGGTAACTTTCCGCCGGAAAAAGCCGAACGCAAACGACATAAAAAAAAGCGCCGGGCGGTCGTTCGTTTCTGAATCGGCGTAAATGCTCATTTGCATATCCGATGCGTAAAAGATACGGAAGCGCCACCTAGCGACCGGCCTGGAATTGCAGCCTAAGATCCGAAGTCACTTACACCTGTCAGATCTTAGGCATATCTATGCGTAACCTGATTCTATGAATCAGGCGCATAGATACGACGGCCGGACTCAGAGATGCGACGGCGTATCAGGAGATACGCCGTCGTATCTTCTTTCTGAATCCGGCCCAGTGTGTGCAATGTTCTGCAGGCTCCATTGAGAAAAGTATTAAATGCATGCAAGATAAGTGCATTAATTATTTTTTCACAAAGGTGAACAAACTTGGCCTTCATTTGTTTATTCTAGCACATACATGGAACAATTGATTGTAAAATAATCAATCGCACCAATTCTGGCCGCAAATCAGTCAGCTTCATCGGTTAACCGATGAAAACGGTCCATTGGTCCGTTCTCATCGGATGGACTGATCGTGTGTACAGGGCTTAAGGGTCCTTTCACCCGGCGGTCTGCCTGACAGACTCTGCTTTGATTAGCGGGAGATAGCTCCGCTGATCCCCACTGACAGGTTCGTCTCTGCTCATTGTGCTAAGAGGGACCTTTTTAAAGCCCCACTCTGCTCCAAGGGTATATCAGATGAAACCAGACCGCCTGTCCATTTTTATCTGATCCGCCTGATGGATGAAAAATAGGGTTTCCATCCATCTGGATTGGGCAGACAGGATCGGATCAGATCGTAGCGGGTGTCAGTGGACATGTCACCGATGACATCCACTGCCCCATAGGGGTGATTGGAGTGTCTGATCAGGTCCGCCTAAAAAACTGACAGGCGGACCTGATGGGAAAGCCTGTGTGAAAGGGGCTTTAGGGGTCTATTCATAAAATGTTTTTATACAACTTTTTAAGTGAGTTCAACTTGATAAATGTGTTAATTCTGAGATAAAGTTGCCTTATTCAGCAGTTTTAAACCCAAAAGCAAAGATTTATTATGTTGCAGTTAACCAATTCGTAGATGTTATGGTTGTATTACTTTAGGCTTTCTTTTCTCCATTTTCATCTGGTGATCCAGCCAGCAAGTCTGTTGGTTTTCAAAATAACAAGCTCTCTTCCAAATGTATCAGTTTGCAGAGATGGGGCAAACCATTTAAAGGAGTTGTAAAGTAAAAAATGTTTTCACCTTAATGCAATCTATGCATTAAGGTGAAAAAACATCTGATGCTGCCGGCCCCCCCCCCCCCCGTCCCCCATTATACTTACCTGACCCCTCGAAAGTCCCGAGATCCTCTTCGCCGCTCAGCCTGGCCACTGATTGGCTAGAGCAGATCGATTGAGAGCAGCACAGCCATTGGCTGGCGCTGCAGTCAATCACATCCAGTGATGCGGCGCGCCGAGGGGCGGGGCCGAGTGATACAGTGAGCGGCTATGGCCGCTCGCTGTATCACGGGAGCACGCCCGCAATTACTCACCACCATGCAAGCTCTCTCGCATGACTGTGGTCAGTACTTGACAGCCGCCGAGGGACCCCAGAAGAAGCGGATTGGGGGCCACTCTGTGTAAAACTAGGTAAGTATAACATGTTTGTTATTTTAAAGGAAAAAAAAATATTTCCTTTACTAACCCTTTAACACTGACAGGGGTGCTTTAAATTGTCAACTTTTATTTATTTATTTATGTAATGTAAAACCTTTATCCTAAAAGGCAAAAACTGCTGCAACTGATTGTAAAGAGCTGGAGTTTGATTGCAATCTGTTAGTATATTTAAAGCTGCTAGTACATCTAACACCCCTCCCCATAGACTGACTATGCTGCTGTCCAAAGGTGCCCCCTGTGCTCCTTCGTCAAGCTTGAGGGCACTTGTTACTAGCCAAATCACCAGGTGAAATCAGAGGGGGAAAAGACAAAAAACCTGCGGGGTTCATTGTAGTAGTTGTGCTTTTCTCTTTTTATTTTTGATTGTTTTGTGATGTTTGAGCCAGAGAATGCCAAAGGCCCTGTATTGTACAACTTTTTCAGAAAACCAATAAAAAGTACCGTATATATCGGGGTATAACGCACACCCCAAGCTTAGAAAGGTAAAAAAGGAAAAAAAAGAAAACTTAAATTTTTGCTCTGCGTCCATCGGCGGCCTTGTCCGGCGTCCGTCTGCGGCCTTGCGTGGGATCCGTCCAGCCTTGTGGGTGTCCATCTGCGGCTTCCTTGCGCGGGGTCTGTCCAGCCTTGTGGGTCTCCGTCTGCGGCTTTGGAGGTGTCCGTCTGCGGCCTCCATCCAGGTGTCCGTCTCCGTCCAGCGTGTCCATCCACACCTTGCCCGGGGTTGCAGCAGTGTTCGTTTTTTGGATTTGGAGCCGAGAGGAGCCGGATTTCCTGTGTTCGGCTCTTCTCGGCTTGTCTCGGTATCTCTCGGCTCCTCTCGCGTGGCTGCAGGTGGAGCCGAGCGTGGCCGAGTGCGCAGTACACTCGGCTCGGTTCAGCTCTGGCTGCGGCTCGGCTCTAGACAGCGGGAATCAGCGTATATCGCGCACCCACGATTTCCCCTGATTTTAAGGTGAAAAAAGTGTGCGTATACGCCGATAAATACGGTATTTAAAAAGAATTATAGGCACCACATTGGCCCTACGCCAATGCAGTGGTACTATTCCCATCATTAATGAGTCCCTAAAAATTAGAAACAATGGCTTTGAAATCACAAAGCTCAATTCTTTTAGGATCCATGGGTGAATGCCATCTGGTCCAGGTGTTTTATTCACCTTTGTCTAAATATTTCTGGACCATATCAATTGTGAGCCATAGTGGATCATTTGGGACTATTGACTGGTGAGCTCTAATATATTCCATTTTTGGTTTTGGGTTTAATGGTTATACACATTTTGAAAAATCAAAAAAGAAGTGTAGAATTATGTGTCATATTATAATTGTCAACAGCAAGGGCGAGCACAGACATAGCATGTCTCCCACTTCAAACAGTTCTAGCTGCCTGGATGAGATCAAGTAAAATGCATTTCATCAGTTGTTCCAGCTTCATAAACTAGGACAAAATTATTGGATTATATTTACAGATGTAAAAAGCGCTGCTATTAGAAGCACTGCATTTTTTTATTAGTTGTGAGCTCTTCATTAAAAGTTACGGTGTTTGTGTCTTTCACAGTAGCATCACTATTTACTTTATATCTTGCGTCTTCCCAGAAAAGATATAGGCCCGGATTCACAAAGCACTTATGCCGACGTATCTCGAGATACGCCGCGTAAGTGTAACTATGCGCCGTCGTATCTATGCGCCGTGCCCACAATCTGAGATACGCCTAAAAATAGGCTTCCTACGACCGACGTAACTTGCCTACGCCGTTGTATCGTGGGCGCATATTTACGCTGGGCGCATTTGCGGCTCCTATTGATTTTCTATGCACATATGCAAATGAGGGAGATACGCCGATTCACGAACGTACTTGCGCCTGGCGCATAATATACGCGGTAATATATTTCTCTTCTACATGTAAAAATCTTACATTTTTGGCTAGAAAATTACCCCCAAACATTATATATGTTTTTTTAGTAGAGACCCTAGAGAATAAAATAGCGGTCGTTGCAACTTTTTATCTCGCACGGAATTTGCGTACCAAATTTTTAATGCGTTTCATGCATTAAAAAAACAAAAGAAACAGTAAAGTTAGGCCAATTTTTTTGTATAATGTGAAAGATGATGTTACACCGAGTAAATAGATACCTAACAAGTCACACTTCAAAATTGCACACGCTCGTGGAATGGCATCAAACATCAGGACTTAAATATCCCCATAGGCGACGCCTAATTTTTTTTACAGGTTGCATTTTTTGCGTTAGAGGAGGTCTAGTACTAGAATTTTTGCTCTAACATTCGCAGTGATACCTCACATGTGTGGTTTGAATGTTGTTTACATATGTGGCCGCGACTTACCTATGCGTTTGCTTCTGCGAGCGAGCACTTGGGACAGGGGCGCTTTAAAAAAAAACATTTATTGTTAATTTTACTTTTCTAGCTTGATGCTTTCTTTTAAGAAATACAATTTGATCACTTTTGGTCCTATTATAAGGAATGTAAACAACCCTTGTAATAGGAATAGTGTGTGACAGGTCCTCTTTACAGTGACATATGGGATTAATAAGTCCCCAGATCTCACCTCTAGGCTGGGAAGCCTGAAAAAAAAAAAAGATCCTGGCCTCCCAGCCGAAGTGGCGGCATTTTTTTGAATGTGAAGGCTGGGCGTGACGTCGTAACATCTCGCCCGGCCTCCGAACAATCATAGAGACTTCGGGGACCATCTGGCCCACCAGAAATCTCTATGGTCAACATCCAGCGCCGGTCAGTTCCTTCTCCGGTTCACCAATCGCAGGGGCGAGCCGGGAGAAGCGCGCGGGGGAGCGTCCTCTCCCCGCCACCTATAAGAACAATCAACGTCGCTATGATTATTTTTATGGTGAAGGGAATTGCCAACTCTAAAAGAAGATTCCTGAATGAGGTCTGTAACTGCAGGCATCATTCAGATATTACCGCTCAAAATCGATGACGTCATATGACGCTGGGTGGGCAGGAAGTGGGCAGGAAGTGGTTAAAGTTAATTACTAAGATATAAATACATTAATAAATGTATAGTTGCATTAACCACTTCCGGACCGCCCACCGTCATTATACGTGATGTATTTGAAGAGGAATACCATTGTTATGGTAGCAGCTAGCTACCATAACCCCAGTATCCTCTTCTTCAGTGGGCGGTCCTCTACAAGATAAAAGTGGTCTCTGTGGCGGATACGCCACAAGATCACTTTTATCGGTGGCAGGAGAGGGCCCCCCCCCTCCCGCCAGTCTCCGGTGCCCTCCGCCTCTGACAGTGGAGGTGATCCAGTTCTTTTCTTTGCTGTGCATGGAGATGAGTGAGGGGAAGATGCCCGCCACCCATCTCCATATCACTGCAGGGCATTTTTTTTTATTGCATTTAAGTCCAAATATGAGATCTGAGGTCTTTTTGACCCCAGATCTCATATTTAAGAGAACCTGTAATGCTTTTTTCTATTACAAGGGATGTTTACATTCCTTGTAATAGGAATAAAAGTGACACATTTTTTTTTTTTTTTTAACAGTGTTAAAAAGCAGTGTTTTTTTAAAAGCACCCCGTCCAGACGAGCGCAGAAGTAAACGCATATGTTAGCAGCGCCCGCATATAGAAATGGTGTTCAAACCACACATGTGAGGTATTGCCGCGATCGTCAGAGCGAGAGCAATAATTCTATCCCTAGACCTCCTCTGTATTGCAAAACATGCAACCTGTAGAATTTTTTAAACGTCGCCTATGGCGATTTTTAAGGGTAGAAGTTTGACGCCATTCCACGAGCCGATGCAATTTTGAAGCGTGACATGTTGGGTATCAATTTACTTGGCGTAACATTATCTTTCACAATATAAAAAAAAAATGGGCTAACTTTACTGCTGTCTTATTTTTTAATTAAAAAAAGTGAATTGTTTAAAAAAACTGTGGGTTTGTAGAACCGCTGTGCAAATACGATGTGACAAAATGTATTGCAATGACCACCATTTTATTCTCTAGGGTGTTAGAAAAAAAATTACAATGTTTGGGGTTTCTAAGTAATTTTCTAGCAAAAAAAAATTGGGCCAAATCCTCAAAAGGGATACGCAGGCGGAACTGCTGTTCAGCCTGCGTATCCCTGTGCCTATCTTTGGAAACGATCCTCAGAAGCAGTTTTCCAAAGATAGGCAGAAGATCTGACATCTGTAAGACACTTAGGCCCCATACACACGAGAGAATTTATCCGCGGATACGGTCCAGCGGACCGTTTCCACGGATAAATCCTCTCAAAGATTTCCGCAGATTTCGATGCGATGGAGTGTACACACCATCGCATTGAAATCCGCGCGGAAATCCTCTGGCGATGACGTGTCGCGCCGTCGCCGCGATTATGACGCGGCGAAGGCGCGCCGCTGTCATATAAGGAATTCCACGCATGCGTCAAATCATTACGACGCGTGCGGGGAATCCCTTTGGACGGATGGATCCGGTAAGTCTGTACAGACGAGCGGATCCATCCGTTGGAATGGATTCCAGCAGATGGATTTGTTGTGCATCTCAGCAAATATCCGATCTGCTGGAATCCATCCCAGAGGAGATTTCTCCGCGGAAACAGATCCGCTGGCGTGTACACACCATAGAATCTATCCGCAGAAACCCATTTGCTGGGATTTATCTGCGGATGGATTCTATCGTGTGTATGGGGCCTTACACTGTCAGATCTTAGGATGCAGTACCGCATCCGCCGCTGGGGGCATTTCGCATTGAAATGCCGCTTTGCGTATGCAAATGAGGACTTACGGAGATCCACGAAGCTTTTCAGCTTCGTTTTTTCTGCGTAAGTTTACGTTTGCATACGTAAAATTTGGGCTGCTTTTACAAAGTGTAAACTAGTTACACCTTGTAAAAACAGACCTTTTTTTCGATCGCCGCGATTTTTTTTAAATTTTGAATTTTATTTTTCGGCGCGTAACTTTTTTTTTACCCGACGCAACTTTATTGTCCCGTCGCAATCCACAAAGCCCGGCGTAACGTAATTTCGTGCGCTGCCCGTCAGGAAAATGACGTCACGAGCATGCGCAGTACGGCCGGCGCGGGAGCGCGCCTCATTTAAATTGTCATCGCCCCCTGGATAACAGGACCGCCTTGCGCCGGGAGAATTTAGGTTACACTGCGTGAAATTTCTAGGTAAGTGCTTTGTGGATCGGGCACTTAGGTAGAAATTTCCCGCCAGTGTAACTTAAATGGGAAAAATTAAGTTAGGCTCCGATTTTGAGGATTTGGCCCATAGTTTTTAACTTGTAAACACCAAGTCTGAAAAACAGGCTCGGTCCTTAACCACTTAACCACTTAATCACCGCCTACACAACCTAAATAACCACAATATACGTCTACAAGGCGGTCGCTTAACTCCAGGTCCAGAGGACCCGGCGCATTACGGATCGCGGTAAATTGCCGCTGATAGCGGCCGTTTACCACGTGATCGCTCCGTCCAATGACGGAGCGATCACATGTAAACAAACCGGCGTCATTTGATGACGCTGGTTCCTCCCTCCTCTCTCTGTACCGATCGGTACAGTGTGAGAGGGGGGAGCGCGGGTGTCAGCAGCGCTGTGGATGGATCTGTGACTATTGCAGTCACAGATCCATCCATCCCTGCTCAGCCATCCCTGCAACCCCCGCCCCAATACTGTGCAATACCCCCTGCAATACTGTGCAATACCCCCTACAATACTCTGCAATACCCCCTGCAATACTCTGCAATACCCCCTGCAATACCCCCTGCGCTAATACTCTGCAATACCCCCTGCGCTAATACTCTGCAATACCCCCTGCGCTAGTACTCTGCAATACCCCCTGCGCCAGTACTCTGCAATACCCCCTGCGCCAGTACTTTGCAATACCCCCTGCGCCAGTACTCTGCAATATCCCCTGCGCTAATACTCTGCAATACCCCCTGCGCCAGTACTCTGCAATACCCCCTGCGCCAGTACTCTGCAATACCCCCTGCGCTAATACTCTGCAATACCCCCTGCGCCAGTACTCTGCAATACCCCCTGCGCAAGTACTCTGCAATACCCCCTGCGCCAATACTCTGCAATACCCTCGCACCAATACTCTGCAATAAAAAAATGTGTTTTAACCACTTCCTGCCCGCCGGCCGTCATATGACGTCCTTGCCTTTGTGCAGGGATATCTGAATGATGCCTGCAGCTACAGGCATCATTCAGATATCCTCTTTTTCAGTCGGCGATTCTCTACACCATAAGAATAATCATGTCGGCTGTTCCGCCTCTTGATTGTTCTTACGGGAGGCGAAAGGGGATGTCCCCCCTCCCTTCTCCCTCCGGTGCTTCCTCCGACTCACCGCTACGATCGAAGCCAGGATCGTTTTTTTTTTTGTTTTTTTTTCAGGCTTCCCAGCCTAGAGGTGAGATGTGGGGTCTTATTGACCCCATATCTCACTGTAAAGAGGACCTGTCATGCTATATTCCTATTACAAGGGATGTTTACATTCCTTGTAATAGGAATAAAAGTGATCAAAACATTTATTTTTGGGGAAAAATAAATAAAGTAAATGAACAATAAAAAAAACAAAAAAAATTTAAAGCGCCCCTGTTCCCGTGTGCTCGTATATACAGAAGCGACCGCACTCGTTAGTCCCGCACACATATGAAAACGGTGTTCAAACCACACATGTGAGGTATCGCTGCGAACGTTAGAGCGAGAGCAATACTTTTGGCCCTAGAGCTCTTCTCCAACTAAAAAGATGTAACCAGTAAAAATATTTATATCGTCACCTATGGGGATTTTTAAGTAGCGAAGTTTGGTGCCATTCCACAAGCGTGTGCAATTTTGAAGGGTGACATGTTGGGTATCTATTGACTCGGCGTAACTTCATCTTTCATATTATGCAAAAACATTGGGCTCACTTTAATGTTTTTTTGTTTTTTTTAAAGCACAAAACTGTTTTATTTCCAAAAAAACGCATTCGAAAAATTGCTGCGAAAATAACGTGCACAATAAAAAGTTGCAACGACCGCCATTGTATTCTCTAGGGTTTTTGCTAAAAAAGCATATATAATGTTTTGGGGTTCTATGTAATTTTCTAGCAAATAAATGATGATTTTTCCATGTAGGAGAGAAATGTCAGAATTGGTCTGGGTGTTCCAGAACGCCTGATGGTGCTCCCTGCATGTTGGGCCTCTGTATGTGGCCACGCTGTGTAAAAGTCTCACACATTTGGTATCGCCATACTCGGGAAGAATAGCAAAATGTGTTTTTGGGGTGTAATTTGTGGTATGCATATGCTGTGTGTGAGAAATAACCTGCTAATATGAACATTTTGTGAAAAAAAATCTTGATTTTGCAAAGAATTGTGGGAAAAAATTACAACTTCAAAAAACTCACCATGCCTCTTTCTAAATACCTTGGAATGTCTTCTTTCCAAAAAGGGGTCATTTGGGGGGTATTTGTATTTTTCTGGCATAACTTTCACCCAGACTAAATAATAACCACATTTTTTATTTTTATTTTACCAAAGATATGTAGCAGTATACATTTTAGGCCAAATTTATGAAGAAAAATTACTTTTTTGCAAAATTTTATAATAGAAATGAAGAAAAATTTATTTTTTTACAAATTTTTTTGTTTTTTCATTTATAGCGGAAAAAATAAAAACCGCAGAGGTGATCAAATACCACCAAAAGAAAGCTCTATTTGTGGGAAAAAAAGGACAAAAGTGTTGTATGACTGAGATATTGTCATTCAAAATGTGAGAGCACCGAAAGCTGAAAATTGGTCTGGTGATTAAGGGGGTTTTCGTGCCTGGTGGTCAAGTGGTTAAAGGGGTTGTATAGGTAAAAAATGTTTTCCCTAAATAGCTTCCTTTATCTTAGTGAAGTCCTCCTTCACTTACCTCATCCTTCCATTTTGCTTTTAAATGTCCTTATTTCTTCTGAGAAACCCTCACTTCCTGTTCTTCTGTCTGTAACTCCACACAGTAATGCAAGACTTTCTCCCTGGTGTGGAGAAAGCCTCTTGAGGGGGAAGGGAGCGAGCAGGAGTGTCAGGATGCCCACTAACACAAAGCTCCTTTCTCTATCTGCAAAGTAGAGAGTGTCCCGACTTGCCTTCTCACCCCCTCCCCCCTCAAGAGGCTTTCTCCACACCAGGAAGAAAGCCTTGCATTACTGTGTGTAGTTACAGACAGAAGAACAGGAAGTGAGGATTTCTCAGAAGAAATAAGGACATTTAAAAGCAAAATCGAAGGATGAGTTAAGTGAAGGAGGACTGCGCTAAGGTAATGGAAGCTAATTAGGAAAAACATTTTTTACCTTTACAACCCCTTTAAGTGGTTAAAGTTATTCTAAACCTTTGTGTTTTTTTTTTTGTTTTCTTTTTTTCATAACAAACACATCATACCTACCTATTTTGAGCAAAAGTTTTGCACAGAGCAGCCCAATCTTCCTCTTCTGTGGTCACCCACCAATACTCTTGGCTCCTCCTCTATAGCTAGTGCCCCTAAAGGAAGCTGTTTCCTATGGGGGTACTCATGCAGGCTCAATGCCAAGCCACACTACCTGCATCTATTGACACGGACAGTGTTTCATGGCCACACCCCTGCTCACAGGATTTGATTGATCTCTGAGAATTAATAACTTCAAATTAAAACCAGTCAGGGATGGCTTGTATTGAAGCATTTTTCTATTACTTGTTAAGAATAGTTCAAAGTCTGGGCACAGGAGTACTTTATATTAACTGGCTGCCATAAATAAGCCTGGATGCATTCAAAGGACAATCAAAATTCAAGACAATTTATACACATTATTAGTTCTCAATGAAAAGAGAACAAAATAAAATACTATGCAAGTTCCACATGCAGTCAGCAGTTATTGCACAGCAAACATATTATAGAAAGCTGGCCTCAGTCCTTTCTGGTTGTTATTTATGTTAGTTGGGGCCCTACACATCTGTACATTTTTGAAAAAAAAATGATTTTCTTTGCAGCTTCATCTCAGTACTAAAATCAGCGCAAATAATTTTTACATTTTCTGTTATAGAATGAAGCAGGAACTTATAAGTGGAGGGAAGCATAACACTACTCTTCTTTTGGAAAAACTGGTAGGAAATGTATTTTTTTATAATTTTGAGTTGTAAGTGATAGTATAACGATAACTTTGTGAAAGAACCCATTCAGTCTGGAATAGAAATGAAAGGCAAAACATTTATGTATATGTATAAAAAAATATATATTATAAATACCTTTTTTTTTTTTTTAGAAGTGATCCCATTCCCTCTGTTCTAAGCTGCATAAGAGCTGGAGGAGGAGAAGCAGAAGTTCATTCAGCTTCACAGTGAATGACTGTGCGGAGGGGGGGGGGTGTCATCAGGACAAGTCTGATCATTGGAAGAGAGCAGGCTGAGTTACCAGCATAGTTAGAGAACTGACCACACTAGGAAGGATGTGCTTTAATGCTTAGTGTAGTCAGTTTGAAATAGGAAAGCAGAGGGACTGGCAGGAACACCAGTGATTTCACACAAAGAAAGCAATAAAAAAAGAACAGGATACTTTTTCATACAAGTACATGTTACAGGCAGACAGGAATATGAAATGTTGGGGTAACAAAAGCTTAAGGCTGGGTTCACACTGCAGCATGGAGTGTCTCACAGCAGGAGTCCGGTGTGTCCCCATTCACCATTCAGCATCCAATTCGCAATAGTGTGAACTCAGCCTTAAGCTTTTTTTTTACATTGTGTCTGATACATTCATGATAAATGGGTGTATTAAAGCTGAAATTGCTCTGGGGAAATTACAAAACTACCCTGGCAGTGGGGCTCTCCACACAGTAAGGACTAAATGTTTACAACACCTGCATGATCCTCCTCTATTTGTGACTGGTCACCCGGAGATGCTTTGCTGCACCGTCTGTTGGTCATTCTCTGACATCATCATGTACTATGCAGGACCAGCAATCTTTCATTGTCTGCAAGGAGGCTGAGGGCCTGTAACATCAGGGGGAATAGGAAAACACCAGCTGTCAAGGGAGCCAAATGTAAAATAAGTAAAACTTTTTTAAGGTACCCTAGAAAAAAATTAGCATTTATCCCTTGCAGTGCATGGGGAGCTCAAATGCAAGGGCACTTTTTTAATTTCCCCAGGATTCAGCTTTAATTTGAATCAACTGTTAAACTGTATTTGCTTACCTCCAGGTATTTGTGAAAAGTAGCTTATTGGATAAATTAAAAATCTAGGATTTTCTAACAATAAGACTGTTGTATCTATCCAGGAAGAGCTCATCACTCACACAGAAGCCAGAGGCCCACAGTCCCAAACTTCCCAAACTCCCTGGGGGCATTTACTTGTATAGGCCTAATTAAGCTGACACACACAGACTTTTTTGACCAGTTTTCCACAGTCATTGAAAACAGGTTTACAAAAGCAGACTTAAGGACCGGAATTTCTTTTTTAAAAACCTAAAAAAAAAAAAAGTAACAAATGCACTGGCCACATTTAAGGATTGGTAGGCTGCAATGTATTATTTTTTTTGCTTTTGGGTTTAGATATGCTTTAAGGTTTTGCAATGTAATGTAACTTCCCAAATTAAACTTCTTTGGTACCTAGGTACAGCTGTACTGTACATATAATGGATTTTCCTTTAGAGTGTGAAGCTTGGATTGTCTGTATGCTAAATACCACTGTGCTGCTATGAAGTGGAAACAGCTGTATTTTACTGTGACTATGTGACTTCACTTAGGGATTGTACAGTACTACTCAAATGAGATATAAACAGTGGCGGCTGGTGCTCCATTTTTTTGGGGGGGCGCAAACAAAACCCCAACCAAACCCCCCCCCCCCCAATGTCACTCACAGACAATGTGACCTGCATTTAGACAGAGGGATAGATTGGATAGGACAGATAGATAGATAATTAGATAGATAGATAGATAGATAGATAGATAGATAGATAGATAGATAGATAGATAGATAGATAGATAGATAATCAGACATATAATTAGATAGAGCTAGATAGATAGATAGATAGATAGATAGATAATCAGACAGATAATTAGATAGAGATAGATAGATAGATAGATAGATAATCAGACAGATAATTAGATAGAGATAGATAGATAGAGAGATAGATAGATAGATAGATAGATAGATAGATAGATAGATAGATAGATAGATAGATAGATAATCAGACAGATAATCAGATAGATAGATAGATAGATAGATAGATAGATAGATAATCAGACAGATAATTAGACAGATAGATAGATAATCAGACAGATAATTAGATAGAGATAGATAGATAGATAATCAGACAGATAATTAGATAGATAGATAATCAGACAGATAATTAGATAGATAGATAGATAATCAGACAGATAATTAGATAGATAGATAGATAGATAGATAGATAGATAGATAGATAGATAGATAATCAGACAGATAATTAGATAGATAGATAATCAGACAGATAATTAGATAGATAGATATATAGATATATAGATAGATAGATAGATAGATAGATAGATAGATAGATAGATAGATAGATAGATAGATAGATAATTAGATAGATAGATAGATAGATAGATAGATAGATAGTCAGACAGATAATTAGATAGATAGATAATTAGACAGATAGATAGATAATTAGATAGATAATCAGACAGATAATTAGATAGATAGATAGATAGTCAGACAGATAATTAGATAGATAGATAATTAGACAGATAGATAGATAATTAGATAGATAGATAGATAATCAGACAGATAATTAGATAGATAGATAGATAATCAGGCAGATAATTAGATAGAGATAGATAGATAGATAGATAGATAGATAGATAGATAGATAGATAAGACAGATAATTAGATAGATAGATAATCAGACAGATAATTAGATAGATAGATAGATAGATAGATAATCAGACAGATAATTAGACAGATAGATAGATAATCAGACAGATAATTAGATAGATAGATAGATAATCAGACAGATAATTAGATAGATAGATAATCAGGCAGATAATTAGATAGAGATAGATAGATAGATAGATAGATAGATAGATAGATAGATAGATAGATAAGACAGATAATTAGATAGATAGATAATCAGACAGATAATTAGATAGATAGATAGATAGATAGATAGATAGATAATCAGACAGATAATTAGACAGATAGATAGATAGATAGATAGATAGATAGATAGATAGATAGATAGATAGATAGATAAGACAGATAATTAGATAGATAGATAATCAGACAGATAATTAGATAGATAGATAGATAGATAGATAATCAGACAGATAATTAGACAGATAGATAGATAATCAGACAGATAATTAGATAGATAGATAGATAATCAGACAGATAATTAGATAGATAGATAGATAATCAGGCAGATAATTAGATAGAGATAGATAGATAGATAGATAGATAGATAGATAGATAGATAGATAGATAGATAGATAGATAGATAAGACAGATAATTAGATAGATAGATAATCAGACAGATAATTAGATAGATAGATAGATAGATAGATAGATAGATAATCAGACAGATAATTAGACAGATAGATAGATAGATAGATAGATAGATAGATAGATAGATAGATAGATAGATAGATAATTAGATAGATAATCAGACAGATAGATAATCAGATAGATAGATAGATATATATAGATAGATAGATAGAGAGAGAGAGAGAGAGAGAGAGAGAGAGAGAGACAGAGGGACAGAGGGACAGAGATAGATAGATAATCAGGCAGATAATTAGATAGAGATAGATAGATAATCAGGCAGATAAATAGATAGATAGATAGATAATCAGACAGATAATTAGATAGATAGATAGATAATCAGACAGATAATTCGATAGATAGATAATTAGACAGATAATTCGATAGATAGATAATTAGACAGATAATTCGATAGATAGATAATTAGACAGATAGATAGATAATTAGATAGATAGATAGATAGATAGATAGATAATTAGATAGATAGATAGATAGATAGATAATCAGACAGATAATTCGATAGATAGATAATTAGACAGATAATTCGATAGATAGATAATTAGACAGATAGATAGATAATTAGATAGATAGATAGATAGATAGATAGATAATTAGATAGATAGATAGATAGATAGATAGATAGATAATCAGACAGATAATTCGATAGATAGATAATTAGACAGATAATTCGATAGATAGATAATTAGACAGATAGATAGATAATTAGATAGATAGATAGATAGATAGATAGATAGATAGATAGATAATTAGACAGATAGATAGATAATTAGATAGATAGATAGATAGATAGATAGATAGATAGATAGATAGATAGATAGATAGATAGATAATTAGATAGATAGATAGATAGATAGATAGATAGATAGATAGATAGAGAGAGACAGAGGGACAGAGAGAGACAGATATAAGAGACAGATATAAGAGACTTGTAAAGCATGGCTGTAGGTCGCAGAGCAGGGAGCCCTCCCTCACACACAGGAGATGTGTGTAATGAAGGCTCCAGCACAGATCGGGTGAAGCATGGCCCCCCCCCCCCACTCTTCATCACAAGCTGACAATACATCCAGCAAGGAAGTGTGGAAGGAGTGGACACTGGACAGACACTGGGTTAAAAGAATAAATAAAGGGTTTTAATAAGAATATTTTACTTACCTCCATGTCCTGGAGCCAGAGAACTGAAAGTGACACAGCCGCCCGCCCGGGAAAAACACTGCTCATTTCCTAGCAGTGCAGAAGGAACCAATGTGAGGGGCTGGAGAGACACAGGACCGATGTGATTGGCTGGAGTGGCGTCCTGCACATAGCCACAGAGCTTAAAAAAAAAACTTGCAAATGAAACGTCCTGCTGCAGCATTGGCAGGACGTTTCAATGATGCCTATGCCTTAATATCCCACTGTTCCCGGCGCCCAGAGCCCGCCCCGAACACTTTAAAGGACCTTTTTTTTCTTAAAGGGCCAAAAAAAAAAATTTTTTTTTTCATTTTTTTTTTTTAATTTTCTTTTGTTAATGGCTTTGGGGTGGGGGGGGGCGGCGCCCAGGCGCCCCCTATGGACGGGCCGCCACTGGATATAAAGCATAAACAAACCTTGTTAACCAAGGCCAGAGTAACACCGATCTTGGACAAGCCACTAGTTATGCTATACAATAAATATAACTGAGAATCTGACTCAGGCTATGCGATCAGCTAAACTGTTTACAGATGTGCATGAAGTGTCAGTTTAGCTACTGGCCAGAAATCCAGGGCCAGATCCACAAAAACCTGACGTAACTTAAAAAATCCAATTTAAGTTACACTGCCTTAAAGTTTCTACCTAAGTGCCTGATCCACAAAGCACTTATCTAGAAATTTCAGGCTGTGTAACTAAAATTCCGCCGGCGCAAGGCGTTCCTATTCAAATGGGGCGAGTCCCATTTAAATGAGGCGCGCTCCCGCGCCGGCCGTACTGCGCATGCGCGCCGGCCGTACTGCGCATGCGCGAAGTTACGTTACGCCGAGTTTTGAGGATCGCGACGGCTTAAAGTTGCGTCGGGGATAAAAAAAATGACAGCGGCATGCATTCCTGAGGGAGAACTCCATGCCCATTTTCAAAGAAAAAAACGGCATGGGTTCCCCCCCCAGGAGCATACCAGGCCCTTAGGTCTGGCATGGGTTGTAAGGAGACCCCCCCACGCCGAAAAATTGACGTAGGGGGTCCCCCTACAATCCATACCAGACCCGTATCCAAAGCACGCTACCCGGCCGGCCAGGAAGGGAGTGGGGACGAGCGAGCGCCCCCCCCCTCCTGAGCCGTGCCAGGCCGCGTGCCCTCAACATGGGGGGGTTGGGTGCTCTGGGGCAGGGGGGCGCACTGCGGGCCCCCCCCACCTCAGAGCACCCTGTCCCCATGTTGATGAGGACAGGACCTCTTCCCGACAACCCTTGCCATTGGTTGTCGGGGTCTGCGGGCGGAGGCTTATCGGAATCTGGGAGTCCCCTTTAATAAGGGGGCCCCCAGATACCGGCCCCCCACCCTAAGTGAATGGATATGGGGTACATCGTACCCCTACCCATTCACCTGGAGGCAAAAAGTAAAAGTTAATAAACACACAACACAAGGCTTTTTAAAATATTTTATTATTCTGCTCCGGACGCCCCCCCTGTCTTCGTTATTAGCTCAATTACCAGGGGGGGCTTCTTCTTCCGCTCTCCGGGGGGGGTTTCTTCTTCCGCTCTCCGGGGGGGGGGCTTCTCCGGACTCCGGGGGTCTTCTTCCATCTTCTCCCCTCTTCCGCTCTTGACTCGGCGAACCCCGGTTCTTCTGCAGCTCTCCGGTGCCTTCTTCTTCAGCGCTGGCTGCCTGCTATGTTTGTGTGTTAGCTCGATTTCTAACAGGCAGCCAGCGCGGTCTTCTGTGGCGTCAGGGTCTTCTCTTCCTTTCTTCCGATGTTGCCTCGTCGCCTCTTGTCGCTGTAATGATGGAAGCGCGCCTTGCATCACATTTATATAGGCATCACCGTCCCATCATGCTCCGGTAGGTACCCACGTGGTGGGTGCACGTGGGTAGGCACCCACCACGTGGGTACCTGCCGGAGCATGATGGGACGGTGATGCCTATATAAATGTGATGCAAGGCGCGCTTCCATCATTACAGCGACAACAGGCGACGAGGCAACATCGGAAGAGGGGAGAAGACCAGAAGAGAAGATGACGCCACAGAAGACCGCGCCGGCTGCCTGTTTGAAATCGAGCTAACACACAAACATAGCAGGCAGCCAGCGCTGAAGAAGAAGGCACCGGAGAGCTGCAGAAGAACCGGGGTTCGCCGAGTCAAGAGCGGAAGAGGGGAGAAGATGGAAGAAGACCCCCGGAGTCCGGAGAAGCCCCCCCCCCGGAGAGCGGAAGAAGAAACCCCCCCCCGGAGAGCGGAGAAGACCCCCGGAGAGCGGAAGAAGAAGCCCCCCCTGGTAATTGAGCTAATAACGAAGACAGGGGGGGCGTCCGGAGCAGAATAATAAAATATTTTAAAAAGCCTTGTGTTGTGTGTTTATTAACTTTTACTTTTTGCCTCCAGGTGAATGGGTAGGGGTACGATGTACCCCATATCCATTCACTTAGGGTGGGGGGCCGGTATCTGGGGGCCCCCTTATTAAAGGGGACTCCCAGATTCCGATAAGCCTCCGCCCGCAGACCCCGACAACCAATGGCAAGGGTTGTCGGGAAGAGGTCCTGTCCTCATCAACATGGGGACAGGGTGCTCTGAGGTGGGGGGGCCCGCAGTGCGCCCCCCTGCCCCAGAGCACCCAACCCCCCCATGTTGAGGGCACGCGGCCTGGCACGGCTCAGGAGGGGGGGGGGCGCTCGCTCGTCCCCACTCCCTTCCTGGCCGGCCGGGTAGCGTGCTTTGGATACGGGTCTGGTATGGATTGTAGGGGGACCCCCTACGTCAATTTTTCGGCGTAGGGGGGGTCTCCTTACAACCCATAACAGACCTAAGGGCCTGGTATGCTCCTGGGGGGGAACCCATGCCGGTTTTGTTTTTTACAAATTGCCGTGGAGTTCTCCCTCGGGAAAGCATACCAAATGCCGTCGCTGGAATGGGCCTTTACAAGGTGTTACTAACTTTACACTTTGTAAAACGAGCCCTAATTTTACACTTGCAAAATAACACTTACGGCGCAAAAAGGAAGCTAGAAAGCTTTGTGGATCGCCTTAAGTGCTAATTTGCATACTAGCAACGGCATTTCGACTCGAAATGCCCCCAGCGGCGGATGCGGTACTGCATCCTAAAATTAGGCAGTGTAATTCAATTACACATGCCGGATCTTCTGTGTAACTTTGGAAAAAGCCTTTTGAGGATCGTTTCCAAAGTTACACACAGACTGAACAGCAGTTAAGTCGGAGTATCTCTTTTGAGGATAACCCCCCCAATACCTAACAAAGGGGACTGCTAAATATCTCTTTGTACGTGAGGTAGCCATCAGTGCTAGACTTACATCACATATCGGTATATTAAAAAAAAAAAAATCATAATGAAAGTAATACTCAAACACAGCAATGTGCAGCAAGATAGCTTGTCTCTTTGACATCCACAGCATTCATGAGCTGATCACAGGACTATGATTACTTGCTAATGTTCCTGGCTTGGGTATGTGGCAGGGGTAACTGTACCAGATACACTGTCAGGAAAATCAAAATAGCCCTAAACAGATTTATGTTGTTCTGTTAAGCAGGGCTTTTTTTTCTCAGAGAAAAGGTGGTGGAGCTCCCCCCTTCCCCTGGCCACGCCCCTACCCACCCCCTAGAACCGCCCCTTTAGAGAACAGGGATTCAAGTAAAATGGGGGGGGGGGGCTATAAAAGTAATTGTATGGAAATAAATAAAAAGCAATGCAGTAAAATGTGCTAAAAAATTTGAATATTTACCAAAAGTAAGCATTTCTTTTTTGAAAGGTGTTTATTTATAAGTTTTGCAGTTACACATATCAATCACAGTATAGTAAAGTGAATACATGAAAAGAAAGGGGGGGGATAACAGGGGACCAATTACACATTGCCTCACGCATGCGTTTGCAAATGCGTGCGGACAAAACCCATGTTTTTAACGCATACTGTTAGACAGGTTAATTTGGTTGTTCTGCAGGCTGGTCGGTAAGGAGGCCTGTTTTTTTCCTGGGCATTCCCCAGGTTTTGTTGTTATACACATTGCCTAAGTAATTATATTTGGGGGCCTTAGCGACCCAATAAAATCAATGACATGTCTTAGTAGGCACACATACCATCCCAGAGCCCTGGGAAAATATCTCCTTTTCACCCCCAACGGGGGGGAATCAAGTAGTTAAGATGCAGTGGGCAGGTGTCATGGTTATGCAATAAAGTCTGGCAGCTTACCTGTCTCATGTGTCCATTAGAGGCCTGACCCTCTTTCTGGCTGTCTTTTATCACCTTCCTCCCTGTATGGCCCCACCCAGGCCATCCCAGGAAGTCTATATTAACTGTTGCACTATAGGTCTGCAGTGCTGTTCAACCTTTGTTTGTAGCTTGTTCCTTTCTGCAGTGTGCTACGTTTACCTTCCTGTGTACCGTACCAAGGGGAAATGATATTGCGCTAAGGAAATGGTGAATGTGATACTGATAAATGTGATAAATGAAAATAAATTTTAATTAATAAATCAAGCAGCAACACCTAAAAAATATGTGATATACACGTAACAAAATAGGAAACAAGAAGGGAGAATTGGGTTGCGCTAGAGAACTCTACACAACCTGATTATTATGTGTGTAAAGTGAAAAAATATGAAAAATAAATTTAAAAATAAATTAAATAATATGTGAATATTAAACCGAGTGAATATGTACATTTCTATACATTAAATAAACTTAAATATAAATGTACTATAAAACGTAATCACTCTGAGTCATCAGATTGATAACATGTGTCCAACCAGTGTATCAAATCCAACATGGAAAAAATAAAAAAAGTGAATCAAAAAAAGCAAAAAAAGTTATATGAAAAAATCCTTTTGTCCAATTTCAAATAAATCCAAAAACAATGAAAGGATGGAAGAATGCAGTCCACCACCGGTTCAGAGGAAGATGGTTTGAAAGGAAGAAATCTTCAAGATCACACCAAGAGAGGAGTAAGTGAGTGCGCTTACCAGACAAGCTGGACCCCCTGTTTGATGGGGTCAGAAAGGCACATCAATCCACACGATCCTATGATGGGAGATCAGATGAGCTAAGGCTCTTCGACTTCCAGCAGGTCTTCACCCCATCCGTGCGGATGGCTAACTCCTCAGAGCGGTCCGTTCTAAACTCAGTATCCCACAAGGAATCACAGAGGGGAACAAACGGAGGCTCAAGATGGTGAAGTACCATAAAAACTGGGTTTATTTAAAAAAAAGTGTAACACATACACTAAACAATTTAAAATTGCCAGCAGAAATTCCATAAAAAAACAAACCAACAACGTACACCCGTGCTTCCGGGGTCACGTTAACGCGGTGACGTCAGTGCGTGGCTCTGCCCTGACATGTTTCGTCATACATGACGTTATCAAAGGGCACGGGCGACGCACTGAACGATCACCTTATATATATCCACGGAGGAGCAAACAAGCCTCGCTCTCATGTGGCAGCAACCAATAACAGTCAGCTGCATTTACATACAAACAGGGAAGCCGAGAATTTCTGAGAACGTGAACAAGAGACACCGGAAGTATCATAATAGGAATGGTCACTGGAACACGGATAAGAATATCCTGTGCTGACGGGACCAAATCCAACTTCACTAAAAGGCGTCACCTCCCGATCCCCAACATTTAAGCGCTTACATGTTGAAAAAGACAACCTAACCACAATGATACTGCCTATCACAATATATACAAATAATTAACAATTTTATATATAAGCAGATAACCGCAATTAGTATATTTATCCTTAGAGCGGTAGTGGAACAGGGCATAAATTGTATAAATTATTTACCTAACAATCAGTCAATAATAATAACAACTTTGATTTATACTATAAAAATCATAAAATAAAATGTGTTCAATCCCTATAGAGCCATCTAGTGGATAAAGGGAGAAAAGACAGCCACAATACTACATCGTATATATACCATCGACTCATAGGTCAACCTTAATATCTAGACCACAAAGAAAATGCCAGCCTATAGTATATAGGTAAAAAACCTAAATGAATGTCACTTCCTAGTAATAGAAGAGTACATTAACATAGGGAACATAGGCGTTAAATTAAACCCATCTTTCCGTCTCTGACTTCTCCTGTTTGCCGGTTTCCCTGACCCTTGGCCTGTTCCTTGTTTACCCTTGTCTGCCAGTTGCCCCGACCTCGGCTTACCCATCACTATCGCTTGTCCTGGTTGCTTCTTCCCCTCTCTCCCTGCGGAGCGTGACCTTGGGGACCCCAGGGGTCGCGACCTGGATCCAGCTGCGGCGACGGCCATCCTCACCACCAGAGGCTCTGGAGAACACAAAGCTGGGTCTTAGACTCCGTGTCCTGTGGAATCTTGGGCTCACGCTTTCTCTCTGATCGCAGCAGTCGGCCATAGGGTTCACTACCCTGTGGTGCATCCCTGACCCCAACGGGGTGCACTTGTCACCTGGCCACAGGTGACCTGACAGAAGGTACCCATAACAATACAACAGCAGTTACACACACATTCGTTCAATCATTCACACTGATGCACTTTAAGCTTACTTAGGTCTCAGCCCCACCTCACTCCTGAGTTCAATTGAAACAAAAGTTTTGTGTCATATAAAGCCCTTTCCAGTTTGAATGTACCATCACCTCCGAAAGGCTCAGAGACATTTCCAGATGATTTCAGCGTTCTTGTCATATGCATCTTCTCTGCTTCTCTCCTTGCTTCTGACAACAGTAACAGCATGACGACCACAAAGTAGCCATGAATCAACATATTTAGAGGGATCAAAAGAACGTAGAGGAGGACCATTAACTCTCATAAACAGTAGTCCTGAAATGGTTGTTGTCAGAAGGGAAGCTCTGTTGGGAGTAACTATTAAATTAATTTGTGAGAATCCTCTTTCACACTCACTGGATGAAATTGAGATACTTTTAATGGGATTTATAAGAGGGCACAGGTCATCAGGCAAAGTTTTCTCAATCAAATATTCTCTGAAAGCATGTATCATTTTCCTTTCATTCAACTGGAATCTAATGGACAAATTTCTAATTTCCTCCTCTCCAAAAGTAAGCTTTTGCTCAACATTGTCAGGCCAATGTTTGGAGTCAAGCACCCTGGTGCAGTTGGCAAGAGCAGAATCATTTTCAATGAGCAGTCTACTCTCTATTGAAGATTTTAATTCTTCATAAAAAGCATCAGGACATATGGGAGGGTCATTCTTAGCTTCTTTTCTGTAAAGGGAGATTCCCTGGAAACAGAGCTTTTCAGAGGCAACAGCTGCTTCTTTATAATAAGAACCTGGCTCTGTTCTTCTGCTTTCAAAGAGTTGTACAACAGTTTGTATTTTTTTTATTTGCCCTGTAGATATTAATTATTTGCTCTTGCAACATCAAGCTTAATTCAGACAACTCTTGAAGAGCATCGCACATGAGTCCCAAATCCAATAAAAAGTTTGTGCTGGTAATTTTTCTCAATAGGCCTTCATACATACAGCGTTCAGTCTTGTCCTGCTTCTTTAAAATTACGAACCAACACTCTGTAGCTTTCCCACACTGCTGACACAGAACGAAAAGTAGATGCCACCCATCTCGTACTGAGAACTCGTCCTATTTTCAAAAGCTGCGCTTCTAGGGAGCTAGCACAGGCTTGCAGTTCTCTGCTGTTTTGAGAGATGCATGATATAGTACATATAACTTATCCATAAAGGCCTTAACCCTCCTCTTATGTTAGCTTTCTGTTACTATCCATGATGTTAACGGGTCGGTTTTGACCCGTGTCTTAAATCAGCCATAAAATACCCTCTGAACAATTATTTATCATCCAATTTGTTTCTTACCTATTGGTTACCTTGTTAGGCTTCTTTATCCTTGAAAAGATTGGTTTTAATAATTTTGGTGTGACCCCTTTTCTTTTGATAGCATACCTCTCATTTTCAAATTTAAAAAATGGTAAAATAAACCTCAATAGAATAGAAATGTATTGGTCCTATGTTTCTTTACTTTATTTAGAGAAGCAGACAAGCAGGCAAAGAGATAGGCCCCTCCCTAACTACAGCTCACAGGGTTGAGAGGTGATTGGCTGTCAGTGTTACTAAGCAGAGAGAGTGTTTATGATTACAGTTTTGGCACTTATTAGTGTCCTATAATCCTATATTATAACTGGGTCAGAATTGACCCTAACACCATAAACGTCTTAATTTTCACCACAGTATTTTATAATTTAGTGAAAAGGATTCTTTTTCTATTACATTGTTTAAATAGAGGTTCCTGAAAAAGTAAAAAAATCTTGATGCAATAAACAAATTTATGTGATACTTATAGACATTCAAAACCTGAAAACGGGTCGGTTCTGACCCTAACACAAGAGGAGGGTTAAACCTATTGATTCCTAATGTTTGTTTGACCGTATCTCCAACTGACAATTCTAATCTGTGATTAGCACAGTGCCACAGAATAATTGAAGGAAATTTCTCCTTCAACAATGTCCCAACACCACTCTTATTGCCTAACATCACGGCTGCACCATCACATGTAACACTGATCAAATGTTGTCTTAAGTAGTCATCCATTATCCCATAAAAATGCAGGCAGTTAAGGAAAGAAGTGCAAATTCCTTTTGCGTTCACGCTTTCCAGTTGAACCAAATCAAGAAAGAAATTTACAGGGGAATCCATTGCACTGTTTGCGAGAAGAAATCCAACATATACAATCAGTGTAGATTTTTGACTCATCAATAATCAGGGCGATTTTACTTTTTGATCTTACGACTTCATTGACCAAGTTTTTTCAAATTTCTTGTGTGATGTGATTCACAATATTAATGCAGGCATTTGTTGAGTGAAGAATGCGGCCCATATTAACGCCATTTAACTCCTGCAGATCTATTTCAGAGCAAAAACTATTGAAGGACTGGTTTTCTTTGGCTATCTTGTATGCAGTGCGAAAGATCTTCATCGTTATTTCTTTCTCTTGGGCCAAGTGTTTTAAACAAATCGTTTCAAGGTGTTCATTTTTTCGTTCCAAAATAATTTTTAAGGCAGCCTTGTGTACAGAACTTTCTTTGTGCTCAAACATTTTTTTTCTTAAAGAAGTGAGCTGCTGTAATCGCTTGGTGCCATAACTGGTTACCTTATTATTTGCCCATTCCTTCGATATCTTCATGCCATTTTTTTTTCTACGCCAAGAATACCAACTTTTTTTGCACACCTTGCACCCAAGCTTCTGATCATGGAAGTCAAGCCAATCGTACTTCTCGCAAAAAAAACATTTTTTTCATTCCAAAGTCCAGCATCTTGGCCAAGCAGTTTCAGGACTTTCAAGATAATCTGGATAAGTGCAAGAAAGACCATCAAGTGTGTCTGAAGTAGAAGGCAGAACTTCATCAGAAGACACATAATCCAATTCAATTGGTGAAGAAACACATGAAGATGCAGACTGTAAAACAGTTTGACTGCTCTGCGTTCCCTGTCCTGGTTCACTTATTCGTATTTTTTTATTGCCGTGGATTTTTTTTCCTAAATAGCTTCCTTTACCTTAGTGCAGTCCTCCTTCACTTACCTCATCCTTCCATTTTGCTTTTAAATGTCCTTATTTCTTCAGAGAAATCCTCACTTCCTGTTCTTCTGTCTGTAACTACACACAGTAATGCAAGGCTTTCTCCCTGGTGTGGAGAAAGCCTCTTGAGGGGGGAGGGGGCGAGCAGGAGTGTCAGGACGCCCTCTAACACACAGCTCCTTTCTCTATCTGCAAAGTAGAGAGTGTCCTGACTTGCCTGCTCGCCCCCTCCCCCCTTAAGAGGCTTTCTCCACACTAGGGAGAAAGTCTCGCATTACTGTGTGGAGTTACAGACAGAAGAACAGGAAGTGAAGATTTCTCAGAAGAAATAAGGACATTTAAAAGTAAAATGGAAGGATGAGGTAACTGAAGGAGGACTGCACTAAGGTAAAGGAAGCTATTTAGAAATTTGTTTTTACCTTTACAACCCCTTTAAGTTGTCAGGTCATATGAATAAACTAAAAAAGGTTATGTACAGCAATGATAAAAAAAATTAAATAATAATCTACAAAGTTATTTTAATCAGGTTTTCTAATGATTTATAAAAAACTTGATCACTTAACCTGTGTAATCGCATAGATTTCTAACTAAACAAATTGTCATATTCTAATAATGTCAAGCTTAGCTTTTAGATCCTGTTTCTACATTTTCACAACCCCTGCGTTTATACATGCACCTCAGACCAGCCCCATGCATGCTGGAATGTTATTGTGTTGTGCACTACTGCACCATGCTGAAAAATTAGTTGAGGTCTTATGCACACCATCGCTTTAAACCATACAGAAAAAAAAGGGGGGGAGCGTACTACGGAGCCCACAGGGCACAGGTACATCTAGCTGCCAACACCCTGTGGAAATCAAAGACTAAAATACATGTGTCAACATTTGTATACAGCCAATGGCAGCTAGGCCTGCGACTCACGGCGATCTCCCGCACAGCAATGAGGGGCAGAGCCGCGGAGTACAGATTACTCCGCCTACTGCTCTCACAAGGTCTCAGGCAGACGGAGGAGCAGGAGGAGGAGCCGGCCCGGGACTACACAGCGCTACAGAGTTTTTTTACGGGCGCGCCGCAGGCTATACTATATTAATTACGAACACCAACTGGAAATAGGTGGCGGAACGCCGTTCCGGTGCGTTCCGCCAGAAAAAAAGCCCTGCTTTTACCTTAGTCAGGCAAGCATTTGCGATAGTATCAGTAAAATTTACGCGCAGGAAATGCAGGAAAATCTTACTACCGCCACATTAAGAACCTTGCAAAATGAAGGAAAATCTTTCTGGACAGCCGCACTCCAAAAATAAATTGATTTTATTGAAATAAAAAAAAAAGCTATTAATAAGCACTAAAGTTTGGTGTGAAACGCGTCAGGTTTTTACCCTGTCTGCTGTAGCATGCTTTTTGTGTGTTTTTTTGATTTTACAATAAAAGCTATTTATTTTTGGAGTGCGGCTGTCCAGAAAGTTTTTCCTTCATTTTGCATCATTCCATGCATTGCCAGCACCCTTGGCTTTGGATCAGGTGAGGAGACTTTCTGATTAGTATCTTAGAGCGGTGATTCCTCTTTTCACATTTAGAACCTGTCGATTTGGCAGTGTCAGGGCTGGGCTCAGCCCTTCCTTCTGTGAGCTGGCCGTCAGCTGTCAGCTAATTGCCAGCTCCTATCTCTCCACAGTGACTCACCTGTTGATCATTTCCTGCTCAACATACTTAAGCCGTCAAGTCCAGATCTTCTCTGCCTTCGCCTTGGTCACATCTCTAGAGACACACTCCTGTGTTCCTGTTAAAGACTTGCTTGACTGACATCCCTTCTGGCTCCAGATCCTGCTTGCTGTTCTATTACACTGATCTCTGGCTCCCTGACGTTTTGACTTGTTTGACTACCCGTTCTGGTTCCTGAACTCTGACTATGTTTTGACTACGTTTACCTTTTTTTTATTATTATTATTATTATTAAACAAGTGTGATTTAACTGTACATCTGTCTCGGTCTGATTCATTTTTTCTGTCAGTAGACAAAGGCCATGAATTCAGAAGATGCAGTTAATCCACTTGTTGGTAATATTTTTTCCAGACTGGATGACCAGGATCACCACATGGATCAGTTTGCCATGGCGTTACAGATGCTCCTGAGTTGCATGGCTCATCTGGAATCTCCTACTGTGGCCGTCTGTAGAACCTGTGTTGCAGGCTGACCCTGCTGTTACCCCAATCTCTGTGCAGGCACCCGCCTTGAGTATTACCTCTAAAAGAGGTATGTCTGGTTTCGCTTCGCTTCCCCAGCAATTTGGGGGCAATCCAGTTCAATGCAGAGGGTTTCTCAACCAGGTTGAGATATAGTTTCGGATGCTGCCCCAGGCATTTCCTACAGACGGAAGCAAAGTAGGTTTTGTGATATCTTTTTTTTCTAAGAGAGCCTTGGCCCGGGCAAACCCTCTATGTGAGACGCAAAAACCTGTTGTCTTGAGTTACACAGAGTTTTTTTTACATTAAAAGGGTATTTGACGTTCCCGCATGCTCCGCTTCTGCTGCCAAAAGCCTCATGTCCCTCAAACAAGGTATGAGAACTGTTGCTGATTACGCCATTGACTTCTGTACCCTGGCAGCAGAGGTTGTGTGGAACAATGAGGCCCATGTGGCTTCTTTTTCTCACGGTCTCCTGGACTCTCACTACTTTTTGCTATAATAAATATCCCAATTTTTTATTTATTTTTTTATAATTTTTTCCTCAGTTTAGGCCAATATGTATTCTACATATTTTTGGTAAAAAAAAATTACAATACACATATATTGAGTGGTTTGCGTAAAAGTTATAGCGGCTACAAAATAGGGGGGTAGATTTTAGGCAGTAATGACAGCGATCAGCGATTTTTTATCAGAACTGCGATATTGTGGTGGACAAATCGAATCCTATGCATTAAGGCGAAAAAACTTCTGTCACTGACCGGCCCCCCAGCCCCCCACCCCATTTTACTCACCTGCGTCTTTTTTCCCCCCCGCCGGAGACACGCTCTTCCTCTCTGCCCGGGGTTCTTGGCTCTTGAATGGATAGCCATTGGTTCTCGCTGCTGTCAATCAAATCCAATGACGTGGGCGCCAGGGGGCTGGGCTGAGTCCTACATTCGGCTCTATGGACGCTGAATTCTAGACTCAGAAGTGCGTCCTCAAGGTAACCCCCCGGAAGAGCGCTTCTCCCAGGGGGTTATACGATGCAGGGAGGAGCCGCAAAAGCTGGCGAGGGACCCCAAAAGTCGAGGATCGGGGCCACTCTGTGCAAAACGAACTGCACAGTGGAGGCAAGTATGACATGTTTGTTTATGAAAAACAAAGCCTTGCAATCACTTTAACCATATACACTAAATTATCAAAAGTATTGGGACGCCTGCCTTTACACGCACATGAACTTTAAGGGCATCTCAGTCTTAGTCCGTAGGGTTCAATATTGAGCTGGCACAAACTTTGCAGCTATAGCAGCTTCAACTCTTCTGGGAAGGCTGTCCACAAGGTTTAGGAGTATGTCTATGTCAATGTTGTACCATTCTTCCAGAAGCGCATTTGTGAGGTCAGGCACTGATGTTGGACGAGAAGGCCTGGCTTGCAGTCTCCACTCTAATTCATCCCAAAGTTGCTCTATTGGGTTGGGGTGCAGGCCAGTGAAGTTCCTCCACCCCACACTCGCTCATCCATGTCTTTATGGACCTTTTTTTGTGCACTGGTCCAAATCATTTGATGAAGGGGGGATTATGGTGTTGGGTTGGGTTGTTTTTCAGGGGTTGGGCCCTTAGTTCCAGTGAAGGAAACTCTTAGGCCGCGTACACACCATCGGTCCAAACCGATGAAAGTTCAGTTTCATGGGGCGTACACACGGACGTGTGTACGCCCCATCGGTCTTTTGTCCTTCGGACAAAAGTTAGAGAACTTGCTTTAAAATCGAACCGATGGACCACTGACCGATAGGTCCAAACCGATGGTTAGTACACAAAAGCATCGGTTCAAAACCTGCGCATGCTCAGAATCAAGTTGACGCATGCTTGGAAGCATTGAACTTCGTTTTTTTCAGCACGTCGTGTGTTTTACGTCACCGTGTTCTGACCCGATCGGTTTTTGGAACGATGGTGTGTATGCACATCAGGCCATCAGTCTGCTTCAGCGGTGAACCGATGAAAACGGCCCGTCAGACCATTCTCATCGGATGGATCGACCGTGTGTACGCGGCCTTAAGGCGTCAGCATACCAAGATATTTTGGACAATTTCATGCTCCCAACTCTGTGGTAACAGTTTGGGGATGACCTCTTCCTGTTCCAACATGACTGCACACCAGTGTCCACATCAGTGCCTGACCTCACAAATGCGCATCTGGAAGAATGGTCAAACATTTCCATAGACACATAGACACATAGACTAAACCTTATGGACAGCTTTCTCAGAAGAGTTGAAGCTGTTATGGGAATTTATTTTACATTCACTTTTAATGATATCGGTGACCAGGACAAATAGAGAGGGGGCACAGACAGCAATAAAAACTGAAAGGTGTTCTAATCCCTCTACACTCTATCCAAAACAAAAAAAAAGTTTTGCCTTTAGTTATACCTTAATATGGTTGTATACTTGTGATGTACATTATAATCTGTATGAACTGTAGGTTACATGTCTTACCAAAGGGGAAGGGAAAATAAAAAATACTAATATATGAGGATACATAAATCCTATGTACGGATCACCAAGGGAAACATATGTCACTTAAGCGTGATGTATTTTGCCACTGCTGATTTCTCAAACATGAAATTATGTCTGGACTATAAAGCCTGTCTCTTATTAGGCCCCATACACACGGGAGGATTTATCCGCGGATACGGTCCAGCGGACCGTTTCCGCGGATAAATCCTCTCGAGGATTTCAGCAGATTTTAATGCGATGGAGTGTACTCACCATCGCATTGAAATCCGCGCCGAAATCCTCTGGCGATGACGTGTCGCGCCGTCGCCGCGATTATGACGCGGCGACGTGCGCGACGCTGTCATATAAGGAATTCCACGCATGCGTCGAATCATTACGACGCATGCGGGGGATCCCTTCGGACGGATGGATCCGGTGAGTCTATACAGACCAGCGGATCCATCCGTTGGGATGGATTCCAGCAGATGGATTTGTTTGGCATGTCAGCAAATATTCGATCTGCTGGAATCCATCCCAGGGGAGAAATATCCGCGGAAACAGATCCGCTGGAGTGTACACACCATAGGATCTATCCGCTGAAACCCATTTGCTGGGATTTTTTAGCGGATGGATTCTATCGTGTGTACGGGGCCTTAGAGTGAGGCCCCATACACACGATAGAATTTATCCGCAGATACGGTTCAGCGGACCGTATCCGCGGATAAATCCTCTCTAAGATTTCAGAGGATTTCAATGCGATGGCGTGTACACACCATCGCATTGAAATCCGCGCTGAAATCCTCTGCCGATGACGTGTCGCGCCGTCGCCGCTATTATGACGCGGCGACGGGCGCGACACTGTCATATAAGGAATTCCACGCATGCGTCTATTCATTACGGCGCGTGCGGGGAATCCCTTTGGACGGATGGATCCGGTAAGTCTGTACAGACGAGCGGATCCATCCGTTGGAATGGATTCCAGCAGATAGATATTCTGTGCATGTCGACAAATATTTATCTGCTGGAAATCCATTCCAGGGGAGATTTATCTGCGGATAGATATCCGACGGAGTGTACACACCATAGGATCTATCCGCAGAAACCCATTTGATGGGATTTATCTGCGGATAGATTCTATGGTGTGTATGGGGCCTCAAAGTAAGCTAATTTTATTTTATAATGAACTCTACTAAACACAGTTTATAATGCAATTATTCATGTGTACTAATAAAAGTGTATGTAAAGGCATGGTTAATTATTACCTGGTACTGGTTGTTTTTCAAACTTTCAGTATGCATCGGTACTGTATTGTATGCCAGCATCATCATGGAATGGAACTTCGTCTGTTTATGTCTTGAGAGGTATACAGTTGTGCTCATAGGTTTACATACCCTGGCAAAATTTATAATTTCTTGGCCATTTTTCAGAGAATATGAATGATAACAAAAACGTTTCTTATTATCAATTAACTGTGTTTAGTATTTTTAAATCATAATGGCAACAGAAACTACCCAAATGATCCTGATAAAAGGTTTACATACCCCAGTTCTTAATACTGTGTACTGCCCCCTTTAACATCAATGACAGCTTGAAGTCTTTTGTGGCATTTGTGGATGAGGCTCTTTATCTTCTCAGATGGTAAAGCTGCCCATTCCTCTTGGCAAAATGCCTCCAGTTCCTGTAAATTCTCCCCAGAGTGGCTCAATGATATTGAGGTCAGGAGACTGAGACGGCCACTCCAGGACCTTCACTTTATTCTGCTGTAGCCAATGACAGGTCTACTTGGCCTTGTGTTTTGGATCATTGTCATGTTGGAATGTCCAAGTACGTCCCATGCGTAGATTCCTGGCTGATGAATGCAAATGTTCCTCCAGTATTTTTTGATAACGAAATAAAAACCAAATTTCCTGTGCCTTTGTAGCTCACGCATCCCCAAAACATCAGCGAACCACCTTTGTGTTTTACAGTAGGAATAGCGTACCTTTCATCATAGGCCCTGTTGACTCCTCTCCAAATGAAGTGTTTATGGTTGTGGCCAAAAAAGCCAAATTTTGGTCTCATCACTCCAAATTACTTTGTGCCAGATGGTTTGAGGCTTGTCTCTGTGCTGTTTGATGTATTGTAAGCGGGATACTTTGTGGCATTTGCGTAGTAATGGCTTTCTTCTGGTGACTTGACCATGCAGCCCATATTTCTTCAAGTGCCTCCTTATTGTGCATCTTGAAACAGCTACACCACATGTTTTCAGAGAGTCTTGTATTTCATCTGAAGAGAATTTTCCTTACTTTGGAGAGATTTTCTCTACCTTCCTGCTGTGTCCTCACAAGGAATGAAGGGAAACAGGACACAGATGGAAAAAAATAATAGGAGATATAACTATTCTCTACTCCATTTAAAACAAGATTTCTTTTGCCTTTAGAGATACTTTAAACTGCAATAGTTTAAAAAAAAAGCATCCCATTACTTTTTTGCAATTACATTTGTGGAAAAGTATGTGAACTCTAAGGTTATGTCTCAAAAGATTATGCTTTACAAATACCTTACATACCTGACAAGTGCTCTCAAATGCCAGGTCCAACAGTGTTAAATGGCTTGGTAATCATCATCATTATTCTGCTTTATGCCACTTTTCACTAGGAACGTCCAGGCCTTGCCAGCCAAGTCACTAAAACGGAGCCCTCCACTGTGAAGTGAAGAGAGATTATGGCCTCTCAATGCTCCTATTACACATGTAGACATAATGTTAGGAATTTGCTGGATTTTTACATGAATGCTTCCCCAAATATGATCTGATCTTCATCCAAGTTAAAATATTAAATAAATGCAGTCTTTTTTGACAGACAGCCTACACATTTTACTTGCATATCATTAATGAATATTTTAATGACTAGATTATTTAAATAATCTTGGAAAAAACAGCAGCAGCCTGTTGTTTGCTGAAGACCACCTGGCCATTCCACAGCAAGACTAGCACAGTGTAGTCTAGACAGATGGTACAAAAGTTGACATTTTTGGTAAACATAGACAGCTCTATGTCTGAAGGGAACAAACACTGCATTCCAAATCCGAAATGTCAGATTCCAACCTTGAAGCCTGGTGGAGAGAGTGTTATAATGTAGGGCCGTTTTGCTGCCTCACAGCCCAGCTGTTATAAAAGCCCTGAGTGAGTGACCAAGTTGAATCAAGAATATCTAGAGTAGGATGTCAAGGTGTTTTTAGAGCATGAATGAAGTTTGTATATGCAACGTAATGAACACAGTTTAAAGACCCGGCCTCAGTTCCATTAAAATACAGTTGTGTAATATAATAAACCATTCAGTCAAGACATTTAAAAAATATACACTTACAGACATTGTTTTGCATACAAGAATGGGCCAAAATGTCTCTGAATGCCTTGATGACCATATTGTTAAAATTCCTATTTCCTCCAACCTTGGAGACAGAACTTTCATAAAGACTCTGGAAACTATGGCCAACTCAAAGGGAAGCACCACAAACTGTAGCTGCTGATATCCTATTGCAAAGTGCAGAAAGTGTTGTTGCAGTTGAAAAATGTGGACATAGGCAACTCAGATATCCACTGAGACAATGCATGCTCCCTGTTTATTTTTATATACTTCTTTGGTAGCTTATGGGGGTACCTTCATCCCTGTTCATTCAATGCACAAATACAATTTACCACACAACCATTTTTAATGGTTTAGAAAAAACGAAGTTTTTTTCAACACGATTCTTGTCAAGCCTGCCTTGCCTACACACAATCCTGAAAAAAAATGCTCTAGCAAAGCGCGGGGACATACAACACGTACGACGGCACTATAAAGGGGAAGTACTATTTGGATGGCGGCACCCTTGGGGCGGCTTTTGCTGATTTCGTGTTAGTAAAAGTTTGGTGAGAGACGATTTGCACTTTTCAGTCTTCTTGCTTTTCAGTCTGTTACAGTGTGATGAATGTGCTATCTCCATTACGAACGCTAGTTTTACCAGAACGAGCGCTCCCGATTCATGACTTGCTTCTGAGCATGTGCGTTTTTTTTACGTCGTTAAAGCCTACACACGACCGTTTTTTCACGACGTGAAAAACGACAACGTGAAAAACGATGCGAAAAAATAGAGCATGTTCTAAACTTTTAATGGCCATTTTTCACGTCATGAAAAATGCTCTGGAGCCCACACACGATTTTAATGACATTAATTTTATTTATTTTTTTCACATCCTGAAAAATGGTTGTGTGTACGCGGCATTTATTTCAGCACTATGCTTTTGATAACCATTCAAATATTGTAAGTGCCTTTCTATTTAGCAAGTGAACATGAAGTTTAGGGCCTGGGGCCACCAAACCAAACTGTGAATACCCCCGAGAGAAGAACAATGTGGAGACTAGAACCAAAAAAGAAGGAAGGAAGAGGAAAAGAGTTAATATATGCATACCACTACCAAAAAAGAGGGAAAAAATAATTATAATCTCTATAAAAAAATCTTCAATTACTACATACCAAACAAGGTTAACACAAAAGTGTACAGGAAGGGGAACAAGGAAACTACAGTATGTGCTCCTCACTTATCAAGCTGTTAGTCAGACTCCGTGGGGTACTGATCAAACATACACATCCATATGTGAGAAAGGATCTAAGGTTGCTTATACCTGCAATATGAGAAATATTGTTATAAAACACCATACCTTATGTCAAACTTGTTAAATATATTGACTGGCCTCATAAATCCACCTTAGGTTTCATTAAAGATCCCCCAAAAAAATCAATTTACAAAGAATTCTAAATCTGTAATAAGCCTCAACAAATTGAGCTACTGTATATCTTGACCTGGAGTTTCATCCTCTCCATCATAAGTCTCTTCCCCCTCAAAAGTATCCCCCCTATCATCCATTTTTATTATTTTTCATTCAAGAGTTGGATTAATGTCTTAAGGGCTCAAAAATCTGCCATCTTAAATGTTTTCAACTGTTCCTGTAATGGTAAGCATGACACATTGCTGAATCTAGTCTGCTTATCAAAAATAAACTTTAGACTCAATTTTCTGGCGAACGAGTGAAGGTCCTACATAATTTAGGAATTTATCTAAATCAGCAAAAGGACATTATGGATTAAAATTTGGATGACATTTTTTCTGAAATTCAAATGTATCTGAAATTCCGAACCACAATAGAAACAAATTTCATTCAATCCAAAATAAATTATAACAAAAACGATTAATTGATTTGTATTAATTTGTTTTATTTGAATGACATGATGTGATAGTTGTGCCCTTTGTTAATGTTTGAAGCATCGAAAATAACTTAACAACAAAACGGATGATCCGAATTGAATCATCTCCATTCGTTTTTATTCTAGTGCGTGTAGGGTGAATATTCAAATAAGATTTTTTCTGCATTGGGACTGAACTTGAGAGACCATTCATAACATTTTTATGTGTGCGGCCCAACAAACAAAGTCAGTATGAAATAAGGAAATTAATTAAACTTAAAAAACATAATGAATGAAATTGTATGCTTAGGATGAGAGTGGCATGGTAGTCTTTGACTCTTAGATAATCAGCCAATTATTTTGCATTAACATTTTTCATTATTATAAAAAATGCACTACATATGAAATAGAAAAATATTGCAATAAATACAGTACAGTATAAAAGTGAAATAAGATTATTCCTACCTATTGTGTTTGGGTTGGGTAGAGGTGGATCCATCCGAATTTCTCAATCATAACATAACAAAAGAATTCAAAAGTAATTTTGTTCCATTTGTTACTTTTGGAAGCATGCAACTCCAGTCAATATCGTCCAATCAGCTCATTCCATTTCTAGTTGTGGGTTGGAATAGCAGAGATTAATCAGAGTGCATAAGTAATCTCCCAAAAAAGGAATTAAAACAAATATAGCCAATCTTCAGAAATACCGTATTTGCCGGCGTATAAGGAAAAATTTTGGTTTTGGGATATACTCGCCGTATAAGACTACCCCCTTCCTTCTAGTCTTTCTGGAAGCTGAGGGGTAGCCGGAACAACCGCTGACAGAAACAACTGCTGACAGAAACAGGCTTTTTTTCAAATCTCACTGTGCCATTACATTACATGCCCCACTGTGCCATTACATTACATGCCCCCACTGTGCCATTACATTACATGCCCCCACTGTGCCATTACATTACATGCCCCACTGTGCCATTACATTACATGCCCCCACTGTGCCATCACATTACATGCCCCCACTGTGCCATCACTTGCCCCCACAGTGCCATCACTTGCCCCCACTTCCCCCCCCCACTGTGCCATTACTCACGTTTTGCAGGCCGGTGACAGTCTCCGTCTGCTGCAAGCATCCATGATTTGATCCTCTCGTCCGAGGATGAGAAGGCATCCGTGATAGGCGGAACACAGAACAGAGGCGCTGCTGGGAAGATTTGTGTTCCGCCTATCACAGGACAGTCTGAGAAGACGGCGCGGCTTTCAAATCATGAACGCCCACAGCAGCACGGAGACTGTCCAAATTTTTTTTTAGATAGCTAAGGGAAGGGTTAACAGCCATGTAATATTTGTTTTGCTGACTGGGCCCCTGTTTAGAAGATTTAACCTCACTTTCTGTCCCCATGACAATTGGATTTTGAAAATTTTGGGGTAGATCCACAAAGAAATTACGCCGGCATATCTAGTGATATTATCTAGATAATTTCAAAATTCCCGCGTCGTATCTTTGTTTTGAATCCTCAAAACAAGATACGACGGCATCTCGGCTAGATCCGAGAGGCGTACGTCTTCGTACGCCTTCGGATCTTAGATGCAATTTTTCGGCATCCGCTAGGTGGCATTCCCGTTGTAATCCGCGTTGAGTATGCAAATTAGCTATTTCCGACGATCCACGAACGTACGAGCGGCCGGCACATTTTTTTACGTTGTTTCCGTTCGGCTTATCCGGCGTATAGTTAAAGCTGCTATATGGTGGCATACTCAATGTTAAGTATAGCCGTCGTTCCCGTGTCTAATTTTGAAAATGTTACGCCGTTTGCGCCGTCCGTGAATGGAGCTGGACGCCATTTCCGTTCACGTCAAAACCAATGACGTCCTTGCGACGTCATTTAGCGCAATGCACGGTGGGAAATTTTAGGGACGGCGCATGCGCAGTTCGTTTGGCGCGGGGACGCGCTTCATTTAAATGAAACACGCCCCCACCCACCGCATTTGAATTCCACGCCCTTACGCCGCGAGAGATACACTACGCTGCAGTAACTTACGGCGCAAATTTGTTGAGGAATCAAACTAAGCCTAGGTAAGTTACAGCGGCATAGCGTATCTGACATACGCTGCGCCCGGCGCAGATCTATGTGGTTCTGCCCCTTTGGGTTGTTGTGGAAACAAGCTTTGGTGATAAAGTATCAGTAGAGATACCTTTTTCCCATAATAACTCTTACAGGTGTTAATTTCCCTTCCTAGGGGTAGATTTCCTCTCACTTCCTGTTGTCTCCTTCCGTTTGTAAGTAGGAGTCGTTTGTAAGTCAGATGTTTGTAACTAGGGGATCACCTGTGTACAAAACAAATTCCAAAAATGAATCATTCCAACAGAACGAATATGATGAAACAAAATGATTTGTTTGACGAATAAATACGAAAGAAAATTAATCAAATTTTTCCATTGTGCACATCTCTAGACACAAATTTAAACCTAGTTGTAACACTTCCAACAAATTTTGTGTCAGTAAATGGGAAGATAGATCTATAATATTCAACTCTGTGTTTGTGCTGTTTTTTTGATAACATACTGATGCAAAGTCATGGTTTTCTTTTGAAAGCCTTTCTCTTGTGCTACTCCAAAAAAAACAATACTATCAGTATCTGCCTTTGGTGTTTTCAGCCTGACATCTACATCATCAGGTAATTGATTTTGTTTATTAGTAACAACTATGGAGGAGGCCATATCATTAACAGACACATGTCAAAGTGAGCCCTGTGTTGTGTCATTACTTCTACTACTACTCCGGATTTTGAATTATTAGTGGCTATCGGATCCCCACCATTTTATTGTGACTTGTGCTCAAGTGCTCCAAATCCCTATTTTTTACTGTATTGTGTGAAGCCAACTGACCAGTGGCGGCCCATCCATAAGGGTCGAAGGAGGCTAGGTGGGGGGCAGCGGCGGTGCGGTTTCTTTGACGCCCCCCAAAATATTGAGCACCAACCGCCACTGCAACCCACCGACATAATACCTTCTTTTCCAACCACAGCATGTGCTACAATATGATTGATAACATCCATTCCTTGTTCCCTGGGGAAAAAAAGATGGAAGAAACATCAGATTCAAAATTATCCTCAGATTGGTATTGTGACTGACTATACTTGGACAATGTTTTTTTCTTTTCTCCACTGGTATGTTCTAAATTCTAAAATGCTGTCTTATCCCTCAAACATTTCTTCTCTTTCCTGTTAATGATATATCTTTATTGTATTTCTCCAAATGTTCCTTCTTTTGTTTATTCACAGTTGTGAATTCCTCTAAACTCATCAAATCTCCATATTGTGCTTGTAAAGATTAGAGTTGATTATCTAAAAAAAAAAAAAAAATTTTCTATAATGTCCAAACAACATTTCCATCATGTTTAGAGAACATTTTTGGAGATTGGCCTCCCAGGACTTCTCTATCCACCTTATTGATATTAGGAAAGATTTGAATTCTCAAACCCCATGGATTTTAATGTTTTTGAATATATTTCTCACAGTATTTAATTTGCCAAAATATATTGGACTTTCTTTTTAAAGATCTTTTACATTAAAAAAAAGTTCCCTACACTCTTGTTTAACCTGTTTATTCTGCACATGTGAAAAAAAAGGGGGGAAATAAGCTGCGCTAATAAAATACAAAAATACCCGTGTGACCACAGGTGTGCGAAAGTTGCTAATGAAGCAAGGTATAAAGCTGCGACTTGCTGTGTAACATCAAACAGTGACCAAAAGTGTAAAAAGAAAAAATTGCGCTAAACATATATACATGAGCCAATAAAGGCATAAACTGAATAAATATCAGAATTAACAATCTCATATGTTAATAGTGAACAAATACAGTGATAGTTTATCGATCCATAAAGTCCATAGATTAAGTGAATAATTCAATGTGCATTGCTTCAGAGTTCAAAGAGGGAAAAGAAGATCTTCCTCCACCAATGTGAAAAAGTTCTTAAATCGATAAAGTCAAATAATATCACAGATGAAAGTGACAACCCATCCAGTTCAATCCTCCACCGATAGAGCTCACAGATCTGCTTACCAGATCCCGGTGGTCCCTTAATTACAGGGGACCCCAGGTAGCATGTAGGTATGGAAAACGGCTATAGCCTGCTGGTGGTCATCTCAATACTTCATAGCGTGGGATACCGAATTGCATAAGGTATGGAAAGAAACACAAATAGTGTAAAACCTTATGGATATTTAATAATTAAAAGCATATAAAATGTACACTCACAATTTTGCAGTGTTGGAAAAGCCTAAAGTCTGCTGTGCCGGCCGGACACAAGCAGGACAGACACGTCCGTCTGGGGAAACCGAGCAATCCAGGAGGGTGACGTCAGTGCGCCGCTCGTTCCGCCCTACCGGTTTCGTGAGAATTCACGTCTTCCAGGGGCACCTTGTGCAGTACAGTTATTTTCTGTGTCTCTTGGTTTTATTATTGACAGTTTGGTTGGATTGGAAGATCCATGATAGTTTTTCCAAGTAAAGAACTGTTTTCCAAAAAAAGTTGTGCCAGGTGACATGATTGACAGATGTTTTAGCCAGTACTACCTTAAGAGTCCTTTATAATTGTATGTGTTATTCTGCCCACTCACAATGTATTTTATGTTAATTGCACTGGACTCTATTGTGTTATTTATGTTCTGATGCATGCTGACATCTAATGATGGTTTAGAGCCACTACAACATGCTTATTCCTGCATTTTGTACGTCCCTCTGCCCCCCCCCCCTTTCCCTTATTGTTCAGTGCTATTTAGCACAGTCCTAGCTAGATCCTCCTTTTTTCCATGTTGCCTCAGTCAGCATTCAGGTTGACTTACAAAAGGCAAACAGGTTGTTCACTTTGCAAATTAATTTGAGTCAACTGAAATTTGTAGTCTTGTGGCATTTCTGACCCGAAGATGGGCTTTTCAAGAAAATTATCTGGTACTTATTGTTCTTTTTTTTTTATTACTTGTATATTTTTATTGGAGAAGTAAAGGTTTAGCAGATAAACATCATTGGATTTGCATAAAATATAAACAAATAAACAAACAAAGAAATATGTCATTAAGAGGTTGCAACCTTCTCAGGTGTTGGTTTAACAGTAGTAAACAACCAGATATGAACCAATGTTTACAATTAACAGTGTTAGTATAAAACAGTATACACACTAAGAAGAAATAGTATACAGAGGAACCTTGGTTTAAGAGTAACTTGGTTTGAGAGCGGTTTGATTTGCAAGCAACTTTTCTTTTAATTCTGACTCGGTTTGCGAGTGTTGACTCGCAAGACGAGCAGAATTCAAGCTAAATAGGCCTGCAGTATCTCATTTGGCCTGAGGTACGGGAGTGCAGAAGCCGAGCAGAGCCGAAAATAGGCCTGCAGTACCTGTAACAGCTCTGGTGAACGGGAGTAAACCACAACTGTGGTTAGCAAGGATTTCAATGCACTTCTATATGTGAGAACTCAGTATTGGACCTCAGGCGTCACTCCATGCAAACAGGAGTTTGGGGGATCTCTACGTCATCTCTCTCTCACATAAAGAAAGGATGGACGCATTACAACATGCGACCAGAGCTTAGCGTTAAAAATTATAATATACACTTGAAAATTCCAATGCACCTCTATATGCAAGTGATTATCAATACGGAACCCCAGGCGTTACTCCACGCAAACAGGAGTTTGGGGGTTCTCTACATCATATCACTTAAACATATAGAGAAGCATTAGGCCACTAAGGGAGTCGGTATGAAATACCATCAGACCTTAGCATAGAAAGTTAAAGCGAACATGTTCAGCAAGTTAGGGCAAGGCCCATAAGCAAATAACACTTATGTCAAGCACGTAGTAAATAGGAGTTGTTAAGACAACTAATAGTTGCATATGAGAGGCGAATATAGCTCAGGTAATTTTGAGAGGTAGATGTCCCTTTAAGATGTTCCTCAGCAAGCAGCCATAGACACAACAGTTTGTCCCAAGTAGTATGTTAATAACTACAAGCCATAATAAATAACAGCAATTGTTTTAGGAGGAATATTTGCAGCAGATCTTTTTATAGTACTACAAATGAAACATTTGCTACTTATCCGTTTGCAGGGCTTCAGTGTAGAAACAAGGGATTTCGTAGTGTAGGGTGTCAGCAAGGAAGGTCTCTAAGGTTGTCCCCGGCAATGGCAGTCTGTTGCAGTTAATGTAGCAGCATTAATGCAGAAGTTGCAGGCTGGTGAGGATTGCAGCATGGGGAGCGATGGTATCATTGGTTGTAGCGTGGTCGAGCTACGGCAGACAATAATTGAACACTGTCTCAATGTACAATGAATGCCTTTATAGGCAGGAGCCAGGTGCAGTGCATAAGCACTGATTCAAAGCAGGGATGGAGAACAGCCATAATTCACGGCGCACTTTCGTGTTCCAGGCTGGAACGCACGCGGCGCTGAGCGATGATGTCATCGTGCAGGCGCGGTATGCGTTCTAATGTGCAACGCACTACAGCGCCGAGAAACCCCTGTTACAGTACCTTATTTGAGGTATGGGAATCCTGGAACGGATTATGCTCGTAATCTGAGGTTAAACTGTATTATGAAAAATTGCTAGGGCCTACAAAGATCGGGCCCTCACTGGAATAGTGGGTGGTTTGGAGTTCGACTTAGAGCCTAAGATGGGCCTGATAAGTTGAAAGTTGGACTAAGAGAAAATAGTGTTAATAAAGAGGCAGGTAGGATCCAAAAAGCTAATACTAAATGTTATAGACCTAGCAGATGGTACTCTTAAGGGCCAGGGGGAAAAAGTTGCATAAATGGTGGTGGGACATGGATATCCCTGGGGTTTGTAGTGGTCAGAAGTTACTGGCATCGGAGGGATCAAGGGTCCGTTAACCAATATTGTCAATGTTAGAGGAATGTAGGTAAAGTTAAATGGGTTTTAGCAAAGAGGTATTCCATCATGCAATGCTCATTGAGAATTGAACTAAAAGCATGTAATATAAGGGATTGGGATTTGTCCAGGCACGGGTTAGGGATAGACAAGCTGCTATCAAGATGTGAGTCATGACAGGTTGGTAAGTAAAAGGCCATGAGTGTAGCCCTAGCCCAAAGAGAGGAATCTGAGAAGCCAGATCAACCTTAACATTACATATCTCATGTAGAAAGGCAGAAAGTCTGTTTCAGAATGGATGTATATGTGGGCCGTTACACCAAATGTGAAGAATCGTTCCATCAGATCCACAATTCCTCCAAAAATTCGGTGAGTAAGTGGGGTAGATCTTTAAACGTTTTGTTGGGGTGCAATACCAACGGTGGTATATTTTCATCATGGACACACAGTGTGTTATATTTCTAGAAAATATAGAGGGTGTGCGTATTGCTTGATACCAAAGAAGAGAAGGCACATTAATTTGTAGGGAAGTTTCCCAAACAGTCAAAGCAGGAGATTTAAGGTTGGAATCTGGTCATACAAGTAGACTGTAGATGAGAGAGATTCCACAGACTTTGGGTGGTATTGAGTTGTAGAACAATAGCAAGTCTCTAGTTGTAGCAGTAGAAGTGGTAGGTATTTTAGATATATGTCTGATGCCTAGGTAGAGATAAAAGTCCTTATTGTGCAGGGAGTAACTTGATGAAGGCTGCTGGAGGAGTCCTTGGGGAGATAGGAGCTGTAGACCAATGACGAATTAGAAGGTCAAGTTGTTTGGGCACCAGGGCATGAGGACCTCTGGAGGATTGATAAAGGGACTTTCAAGTCGAAATGGTAGCATCGATAGTAGCTAAGAACTTTCTCTCTGTTTTATGTCTTATATATCCATAGTCATTACTGGAACAAGGTATAAAGAGTCACTGTGTGCTTACACTTCACACCCTCTGTACTGCACTTACCTGAACTAAAATTGCATTGGATTACATTTCTGTGTTAAAGAGTAAGGCCCCTTACTCACGGGGTTGGCTCCGTTGGAGTCCACCTGCTCAGCGGAGAATCTATTGGCTGATCCCAGTTGAGCAAGTGGATGGCTGGTCTGTGTCCGCTCTGCTTATGCAGAGTGGACACAGACACAGCCCACTGTCCTCTATGGGCGGTCAGATGTAAAGAGACCACCTGTCCGTTAACACCCGACTGCCATCCGATCCGATCCACCAGACAGATGGGGAATGGATTTTTTTAGCAGACAGTTTTTAAATTGGATGTCGACGGGTGTCAACGCACACTAATCCGTTGACACCCACCGCTCCGTAGAGGAGACTGGAGGGCCCAATTGGGTCCGCCCGTGTGAAAGGGCTCTTAAGTTGCTTATGGATTCTGCCAAGTCAGCAATAGACATGTGCAGACTGGAATATTTCGTTTCGTTTTTTCGTTTTCGTTTGGAAAATAAATTTATTTAGTTACTCCCGAAAATCGTTTTGATTTATTTTGTTTTTCGTTGGGAAATAGCTTTCGTCCGAAAATCCAATAATACTTGGTTTCTGTCGAATGGTCAAAAGAATATTCGCCGGAACGTTGAATCTTTGTTTGTTTCTGTCTAATGGTCAAAAAATATTCGACGGAACGTCGAATCTTTACGTCGACTCGTACATTTCCGTTTGAATATTCCGCCTACAGGAATTCTAATGTTGTATGACTAGTAATAATGTCGAATCTATTCTCTATAATGTCGAATCTATTTTCTCATAAATCGAAATCTATTCTCTGTAATGTCGAATCTATTATTTCTATAGTGTCGAATCTTTTCTCTATAATGTCGAATCTTTTCTCTATGATGTCGAATCTTTTCCCTATAATGTCGAATCTCTCTATATCGAATTTTTACCGCAACGAAAACGAAAATAAAGCATTTTTTATGTTGGATCTTTCGGTTTTCGTTTCTTGCACTTTCGTTATCGTTTGTTTAAAAGTGTTATCCCCCTTTTGTTTAAAAAAAACTAGGAATGTCCTATCTCTGAATCCCATTCACTTTAATTTGGATACATAGACACCTACAAAATCTGTCTGGAATGAATTCTATAAAACAAAATTCAAAGGTAGATTAGTAGTGGACAGCTACAGTGTTTTCTTGGTAGCATTAGCAGTTTGCTGATTTTACTTGTAGCCTGAAGTTGGCCGATAGCATATATACCAGCCACAATGTAATCACTGCTCTTTGAAGTAAACCTGTGCTGATAATATGATTTGCTGCCACCGCTGCCTTTCATTCTATAAAATAATGTTTTTCTGGTTGCCAAGGTTGCTTAGTGGCATCAATACTTGCTAGAACAAGTATGCAGGTCAGGGCTTCACTTTGACTTAGCTTGCTGCATGATTATTTCGAGACATTGTATTTAAACCTTCCCTGCATGAGAGCCAAAACAAAGTATTCCAGCTGAAGTCCAAATTCTGAACATGCTTTTTATCAAAACTTGGAGCCTGGCTATGGTAGTTTTCAGTGTAAAGCTTTCTACCAAGAACCAGTGTGAATAGTGTATCTGGCCAACATGTTATGCCTTTACACTAATGCCGCGTACACACGATCATTTTTTCGGCATGAAAAAAAACGTAGTTTTTCAGCATGTAGAAAAAACAAAGGGCCAGATTCACAGTTGAAATACGCCGGCGTATCTACTGATACTCCGGCGTATTTTCAAATTTGCCGCGTCGTAGCGTTGTTTTGAATTCTCAAAACAAGTTAGGCTTCGATCCGACAGGCGTACGGCTTCGTACGCCTTCGGATCGTAGGTGTAATACTCCAGCGCCCGCTGGGTGGAGTTTGCGTAGTTTTCCGCGTCGGGTATGCAAATTAGCTGTTTACGGCAATCCACGAAGGTACGCGCGTTCGTCGCATTCTCTTACGTCGCCGCTAGTCGGCTTTTCCCGGCGTATAGTTAAGGTTGCTATTTCATGGCTTATATTAAGACCAGCCATGTTAAAGTATGGCCGTCGTTCCCGCGTCGATTTTCAATTTTTTTTGCGTAAGACGTCCGGGAATACGAAAGGACGTAACGCACGTCGCCGTTCAAAAAACACGTCGGGGCACCGTAATTTCGCGCAAAGCACGGCGGGAAATTTCCAAATGGAGCATGCGCAGAACGTTCAGCGCGGGAACGCACCTAATTTAAATGGTCCACGCCCCATTTGAATTAGGCTGGCTTGCGCCGAACGCATTTACGCTACGCCACCGCAAGTTTACAGGCAAGTGCTTTGTGAATCAAGCACTTGCGCTGAATCTGAATCTGGCCCAAAGTTTTTCCAACTTCATCATTAAAACGATGTTGCCCACACACCATTGTTTTTTAAAAATGCTCTAGCAAAGCGCGGTGACGTACAACACGTACGATGGCACTATAAAGGGGAAGTTCCATGCGGATGATGACACTCTTGGGGCTGCTTTAGCTGATTCCGTGTTAGTAAAAGACGATTTGCGCTTTTCTGTCTGTTACAGTGTGATGAATGTGCTCCCGTCTCATAACTTGCTTCTGAGCATGCGCAGGTTTTTAACTTCGTTTCAGCCCACACATGATAATTTTTTACAACCCGAAAAACGACATTGTTTAAAACGTCGTTAAAAAATGCAGCATGTTCGAAATAATTTTTTTTTTCAGAACCCGAAAAATGATGTGAAGCCCACACACGATCATTTTAAATGACATTTTTTTTTAAATGCCAAAAAATGTGTGTACGCGGCATAAGACTTACTCTGCCATTCCCTAAAACAAATCCTTATCACTTTGCACCCCCAAACTCTAAAATTCTGAAGCAGTAATTCAACTAAAAAAGGCCTAATGGAATGTCACCAACCCCCTTCTCCATCCCCACGTTCCTGTTATGTTGAGTTCTCCTAAAAAAAATATACCCACTTGTTCAACTAATCCAGCTTTCTTGTGCAGTAATCTGCTGTTCAGATGTCATAGCCAGTGTCCCGCACCAATATTTTGATCTCCCCAGCCAGCTCTCTCTTCTGGGTTCAGCCTGGCCTCAGTTGGCACAATCAAGCTCCGCCATCTGGCTGCTCTATGCATTGTCTGTCGCAGCTTCTTGAGACATGTGACAAGGATATCCCACTGCTGTCAATCACAGCCAGTGAGCCAATGAGGAGAGAGAAGTGGGTAGGGCCGAGATGCAAATTTATATGTCTTATAGACACATAGAACAGGGCGTGGGGGCTATTGGGGGCATTGTTCAAGGAAGAGGAGCCAGGAGGTGGTGGACCCGATGCAAGGCGGGTCAGGGCTGCTTTGTGCAAAGTCACTGCACAGAGCAGGTAAGTATAACATGTTTATTTTCATTTTTTTTAAAAAGCCAAACCTTTAATACCACTTTAACAAAAGATGGAGCAGGAAGAGCTATGCAATGTCTTCTGCAATAAAATACACCTACCTGCCTTCTTATGCGCCATGTAAACTGAGCAGTGCAGCTCAGCTTATATTGCCAGCACATGCCCTGTTTGCCTGCATGACTGACTCCTGTGCATGCCAGAAATAAAAAAAAAAATTGCGCATACTCTAAAAATAAAAATAAAATAAAAGCTGCGACTCAAAAATGTTATACAACATAAACAGCAACAAACAAAAAATGGGGAGACGCGCTAAAGTGATTAATACTAAAATAAGTGAAAACACACATAAAAAAAAACACTAATCAATTGCAATAGCAACAAAATGAATTAAATAAGTGGTACAGTTATGGGAGACCACAATAATATAGGGAAAGAGTCCAACAGAATCTAGTGTTGACATTAGGTAGTATCCCCAGTGAAGAATTGATCCACAAACAGTCCGGAAATAGTGATGACAGAACACCTCCACCACGATAACACACTGGGGTAGATTCACAAAGAGATACGATGGCGTATCTCCTGATATGCCGTCGTATCTCTGAGATCCGACGGTCGGATCTATGCGACTGATTCATAAGAATCAGTTACGCATAGATCTCCCTTAGATCCGACAGGTGTAAGTGACTTACACCGTCGGATCTAAGGCTGCAATCTCCCGCCGGCCGCTAGGTGGCGCTTCATTTTTTTTGGGGCCAAATATGCAAATTCCGATTTCCGACGATTCAGAAACGAACGCCCGCCCGTCGCTTTTTTTTCCCGTCGTTTGCGTTCGGCTTTTTCCGGCGTATACTTACCCCTGCTATATGCGGCGTATCCAATGTTAAGTATGGCCTTCGTTCCCGCGCCGAGTTTTGAATTTTTACGGTGGTTGCGTAAGTGGATCGCAAATACGGATGGCCGTAATTTACGTTCACGCCGAAAACAATGACGTCCTAGCGACGTCATTTGGAGCATGCGCACTAGGAAATTTCGCCGGCGGCGCAAGCGCAGTTAAATTGGCGCGGGTACGCGCCTGATTTAAATTGTACACTCCCCCTAGCCGCGGAATTTGAATTCCGCCGGGGGAGTTACGATCCGCCGGCGCAAGTTTGGAGGTAAGTGCTTTCTGAATACTGCACTAGCCTCGCAAAATTGCGCCGGCGGATCGTAAATTAGATAGATTACGCGGATCTAAAGATCCGCTAATCGATCTGAATCCACCCCACTGACTCTTACCAGAGGGAATTGATCTCTAAATTATAAGAGATCAAACCGAGCATAAAGCGATGGGATCCTCAAGATGATGACGCCAACCCAAGCAGCATAAACGGATGTGTTTCCTCAAACAATGCCCCGGTGGAAGGTGTATGGAGAGAGAAAGGGAACTCGCATAGCGTAATTTTATTAAAATAAACAGATGTACACTTACATCAATGTAGAAATCAAGGAGTGTTTTTTAAAATCAAGCCGGCCGGCTACCAGAACGTGCAGCCCGTATCTTCCGGGTCCCTAAGGGAGGCGACGTTCTGACGTCACCGCATCACGTGATCGGACCCGGAAGATATGGGCTGCACGTATTGATTTTTAAAAAACGCTCCTTGATTTCTACATTGATGTAAGTGTACATCTGTTTATTTTAATAAAGTTACCCTATGATTTTACGCTATGCGAGTTCCCTTTCTCTCTGCATACACCTTCCACCGGGGCATTGTTTGAGGAAACATCAGTTTATGCTGCTTGGGTTGGTGTCATCCTCCTGAGGATCCCATCGCTTTATGCTCTGTTTGATCTCTTATAATTTAGAGATCAATTCCCTCTGGTAAGAGTCAGGCCCCGTACACACGACCGGTTTTCTTGGCAGAATTCAGCAAGAAACTCGATGGGAGACGTATTCTGCCGAGAAAACCGGACGTATGTACACTTTTCGCCGAGGAAACCGACAAGGATCTCGTGTTGGGCAATGGAAAAATTTGGCTCGTCGAGATCCTCGGCAGCTTCACAAGGAACTCGACGAGCAAAACGATGTGTTTTGCCCATCGAGTTTCTCGGACGTGTGTACGGGGCCTCAGTGTGTTATTGTGGTGGAGGTGTTCTGTCATCACTATTTCCAGACTGTTCGTGGATCAATTCTTCACTGGGGATACTACTTAATGTCAACACTAGATTCTGTTGGACTCTTTCCCTATATTATTGTGGTCTCCCATAACTGTACCACGTATTTAATTCATTTTCCTGTGCATGCCAGCCAATGGAAATGCCCAAAGACTGGAACCCAATGACAAGATGCTGGCATTGGCAAAGGACCCGGACCGTTACAGCAGAGGTAAGCAACTGCCTTTAGTTTGGCTTTAACAGTCCCCCAAGAATAGACAAAGTAACTTGTCAAATGGCTTTGGGCTGACAACTGTTTGGCTAAGCTTTGTTCTATCAGGAACAGTGGAATTTTAAAAAGAATGTAGACTGCTGCATCTAAAATCTCATTCAGACTAATGCATTATAGTAATAGGTATGGGTTACCGTAACACACAATATAATATGTGTTGCAGTACCATTGGATTCAAATGGCACCCCAACACTTGTACACTAGCTGTCACAATTGCACCTGCTTGTACCATGTGGGCCTAAGAAAGAACTATGAGCAAAAAATATAACCATTACACTGCAGAAGAGCATTCTTTTGGTAGAAAGAGCTGAAAATCAGTCTGAAAAAGATTAACTAGTTTATGATTCCTGAAGTTGTGAGCTAAACTAATTTCAAGAAAAGCATGCAAATGTTAAGAATACAATATGAAATGTAAAATGTAGAAATAATGGGAGTAACAAAGTAAAAGTTCAACTGCAGACGAACAAATTACATGGCTTACTAACCTTTATACTGCTTGTCAACACTGTCTACATCGTGTCCGGGTTTACAGTACTTTCAAAAAGCAGTTTTGCAAAGAGCAGCGGACCAGCCTTTAGGATATGCAAGTGTTTTATGTGTAGCAGACATTTAACACTGATGACAGGAATGCTTTGTGGGTAAAGGATATCTTGGAATTACAAAATAAATACATTTTACAAAGGAAGAGGAAAAAAGCCTAAACATGCTATAGAATTAAAGCATTTAAACTATGTAAGTGCGCACATATGGGATTAAAGGGTAGAGAGAGACCACTAGGTTCACACATGTTTGTCATGTTCTGCTTAGGTGAGACTCGAGAAGCATGACAACACGCTTTCAATGATTTACTTGGATTAAGAATGGAAATTTTGCTGTCTGCTGTATAAGTTGTCTATCATCTCTAATAATAACTAGTATGAGAAATGCAAAAACTGAGAGAAAAAAATAAGTATGTAAGCATACACAAAGAATAAAACCATAATGGAAGTGGTCCTTTATGGTTAAGGGCAAAGATACCATAATATTCGCTTTTCCTGTTTTTAGCAATAATAATGTTTTCAGGCTTACTGTAATGGAATCCAATTGGCATTATTAAATTTAAGATATAGTACAAGCATATACAGTATATATGATTGGTAATGTTTTGACAATGTTTTTGAAGAGTGTTAAAAATTCAGGTTTAGACAATTAGCAAAGTACATGTTTAGGTAATTATCTTAGAAAATGCATTCTGTAAATAGACAGAAAACTGGCTTTTAGTCCATGTTCAAAGAGTAGTGATTAATGATTCATACCCTGCATGCTTATTAGTGGTGTACACCAAGATTCAGTGTTGGGATCCTTACTTTTTAACCTATTTTTGAATTATATCGATTTTGGAATAAAAAGTCAACCATTTCTTTATTCGCAGATCACGCATAGCTATGTAGTTCAATAAAGTCCTTTTTAGATGCCTCCAACTTACAGGCAGACCTGAATGCACTGTTTAATTGGGTGACTATGTGGCAAAATGAGATTGGATGTTGACAAGTTATGTACTTGGGTGCTAAAAATGTGCATGCATCATGCATACTAGGAGTACAACTGGGGAAGTCAATGATCTGGTAGATCGTAGACCTAATGATAGATGCAATGCCAAGCTGCAGTTTCTAAAGCAAGAAAAATACTTTCTTGCATTAAAAAAAGGCGCAGACTCCAGAGAGAGAGAGACGTTATTGGCCCCAGTGCAAATAATTTGTGAGGCATCATCTGAAATATACAGTTCTGTTTTGGCACCAGTTCACAAAATGGATATTGGGGAACTGGAGAAAGTGCAGAGAAAGCCAATCAAATTGCTAAGAGACATGGAGGAGCTCAGCTACAAGGAAAGATTAGCTGAACCAAATGTATTGAGGCGATTAAAGTGGTAGTAAACTGCCGTTTTATCGAAACCTGCAATGCAAAGTTTTAATGTGCTAGTATGCATCGCTGACAGGGCTTCCATCTTCACCTGGTCTCCCAAATAGGTTGGTGGGCCCCGGTCCTTTGCTGGACGAGCCGCCATGACATGACTCCAACACATGCAAGCGGGAGCTGCTGTTCACGACACAGGGCTCTGAAGGAATGGCACAGGAATACCATTCCTTCAGAGCACATGTTTAGGAGATATTTACTTTACCTATAGGTAAAAATCATCCATGGGTGTTTACTCCCACTTTAAGGGGGATATGATCACCATTTGTATATAGTATACATGTAAATGGTCCATATATTGAATTTGATGCAAAGTTATTCACTTTAAGGTCACTACTAAGGACAAGGAGGCACTCTCTGCTACTTGAGGAAAAGAGGTTTAACCTCTGCATACAGAAAGGCTTCTTCCCAGTAAGAAATGCAAAAAATATAAGTGGCTATTGATATTTTCTATTAATAAGACCATAGATCGTTGATCTAGGGTATATCCAATTGTTTTTGGGGATCAGGAGGGAATTTTTTTCCCCTGGTGGAGTAAATTTGACCTGGCTTTAAGAGTTTTTTTTCGCTTTCCTCTGGATCAACTGCTCTTTTAGGCTTCTGCATATGGAAGTTTTCAAAAAAAAAAAATGATATTGGTTGAATTAGCTGGACTTTCTACAAACTATTTAACTTTGTGGCATAAACACCTGTAACAGGATTACTGACAAAAAAAATCCATACCTCTCTCTTTTTGCTGTTAACTGCGACAGAGGATTTAGATGTGATATGTGCACATCTAGAGTCATGTTGTGTCAGCAGTGGGCAATAAGCTTTGCACAGAAACTGACTGCTTTGCAACAACAACAGCAATTAGATATGGCATCTACGACTATTCAACCTTCTAAGATGGTAAGTGGGCCGTGGAATGTACAAAGACCAGACTTGTATTAAGGCTAAGAACCATGAACACTGTGTACCATGCTTTAGCTTTTTTCAAATGTCCCAGGTAGGCAATTATGTCATTGATCTCCTCACTGTGTATTGAATAAAAAATGAACTTTTCCCTCATGTTTGATGCATATCCTGTTTTGTTTATGTATTTTGACAAAAAAAAATAAAAAAAATCTATAGAACAGTTTTCCTCATATTTCCTAAATCTTCTTTTTGTCAAAGATGGGATTTAACAATGGCTTTTCATAGCAATGAGTTCTTACAATTTTTCCTTACAGCCCTAATTGGGCAATTTTGATGAAAATTGTTCTATGAATAGTTCCTTCCATCTCAGCTATGGGTCTCTTCAGCTCTTTCAGTTACCATTGACCTCTCGGTTTCTTTCCTAACTTATGGTTTTAGGGTGGCAGGATTTACATTTTTAACAATAGATTTAAAGCTGTCCAGGTTTGTGTTCCCTTTTTTTTATTATTATTTTTTTTTTCAACCAGTTTAAAAAACAAACATTATTACAAAAGTGAGAGAGATAAATCAGCTGTTCCATTTCATTCAATGCATTACAATGGTGTGAATATTAATTTAACCTGGTCCACCCTACCCTTGTAAACCCCCGTCCCACCCCACCCTTCCCGCCCCGATTAGTCATTGTGTCTTAATGTATACCTACTTTATTTACTCAAAAGGAGATAGGTGTGTCTATCTTATAAAAGTGCTAGTGCTCTAAGTAGAAGGAGAGGAGCGTAGTAGAAAGAAAGAGAAAGTACGTAATAGAATATAGGGGGGTCAAACAGTCAGGAGCAATTGAGAGGTAAAGGTAAAGAGAGCCCCAAACGCCCTTGTTGGTAAGTTCTGTTGGCAGTGGCAAGGATCCCCAGTTCTTATGGAGGGGCCTAGGGTAAGAGAAACAATAGCCCCTTAAAAAATGGTATCCCATTTCCCTCAACCAAGGTCCCCACATTCTTTCAAACTTTTTATAGTTGCCTTGTCTAATAAAAGCCACTCTCTCGCTCCAGATCATTATGTTAATGGTCTCTGCCCAGTTTTTTACTGATGGGGGGTGTGTGCCTGCCATTTCTGTGCAATTAGCTTTCGTGCTTGGAATAGGCACCTCAACATCCCCTTCCAGACACCTGGTGGGACTCTATGGCTCTCTATACTACCTAAGAGATAGGTTGTGGCCACTGGCTCCAGTGAGGTCTTAAAGGTTTTATTGACCCTTTCAATTATCTCCACCCAGTATCTAAAAAGCTTGGGACACTTCCAGACCATATGTATAAAGTCGCCTGATGCCTTGCATCTAGGGCATTCGTCGCTCTGTCTCCACCCCAATTTGAATTTTTTTTTGGGAGTGTGGTAAACTCTATGCAGTAGAAATAAGTAGGACAATCTCTGTGCGGGGGCTATTGAAACCAATGTCCCTCTTTCTAGAATCCTATTCGATTGTTCCAAAGTTATTGTCCCCAAATCTCTTTCCCATCTTTCTCGGCTCTTAGAGGTTCCTATCTGATTTATTACTCTGGCCCCCAACTTACTATACAACTCTGAGATTAGCCCTTTGGAAGTGTTGGTCTGAATTGTTTTTAGGAGAGCTGGGATCTGAATCCTTTCAATCAATTGTGTCCTAAATTGTGCTTGAATAGCGTGTCTGATCTGCAAATATTTATAGAAGTCTTATTTGATATTATTGAATTTGTGTCTCAAATCTGAGAATGTTTTCATGAGGTTACCCTCATAGAGGTGACATACACGGTTTATTCCCTGTCTCTCCCATTCTAAAGATTTCTCTATATCTCTTACTTCCGTAAAGTTCCTATTATTCCAGAGAGGGGCAAACTCTGTTCCCCCGATATTTCCCAATAGGCCCTTCGTTGTCTGCCATACTTTACTAACTAATTTTAAAGTCGGGCATTTATAGAAAAAGGAGTCTGCCTCCAGGGCTTCTACGAGTGTATCATGTGGGGCCCCTGTCAGCATTAATCTACCACTAGTATTCCTGAGGGTTTGGATTCCACAGCCCACTAAATGTTGTAGCTGTTCACTTTTAAATCGTTTTTTTTTTTGGGCCAAGCTGGCTCAAACAAATTATTTCCTTCACGAACATATACGCCTGTTGGGTGCACTGTATAAACTGTAAATAGCTTCAGCTCCATACAGTATCCAGCACTGTGTTTCAGGTGTGAGACCTTCCTGTCTCACACCCAGAACAAAATAGCGTCGGGCTGAGCACCACTCACCAATCTGTATTCTATCAATGAATACAAAGCTTGCTCTGATTAGCCAAGTTAAAAATTGTGATGTCATCAGCCCGCGTCTCCGACTAAGCCAATCAGAGGTAGCTTTAAATTCAGGAAATAACTTGTAATCTTGCTAAATGATACTTGTGTGAGTGTCTTATTGGGAGATTACCCGACCGGTCGAAGGATTCCTCGTACCCAGAGCAAAGGGGCCTAACAATGTTTTTACAACTTGATTGTAGTTCACCTGTGGTAAATTCAGTTGATTGGACATGATCTGTCTATATAAGGTCCCACAGTTAACAGTGCATGTCAGAGCACAAACCAAGCCATGAAGTCCAAGGAATTTTTTGTACACCTCCAAGACAGGATTGTATCGAGGAACAGATCTAGGGAAGGGTAAAGAAAATGCTTTGCAGCATTGAAGGTCCCAATAAGCACAGTGGCCTACATCACCCGTAAATGGAATAAGTTTGGAACCACCAGGACTCTTTATAGAGCGGGCTGCCTGGCCAAACTGGCGATCAAGGGAGAAGGGCCTTAGTCAGGGAGGTGACCAAGAACCCGATATTTACTCTGACAGAGCTCCAGCGTTTTCTCTGTGGAGACAGGAGAACCTTCCAGAAGAACAACCATCTCTGCAGCACCCCGCCAATCAGGCCTTTATGGTAGAGTGGCCAGACGGAAGCTGCTCCTCAGTAAAAGGCACATCTGGAGTTTGCCAAAAGGCATCTGGAAGGACTCTCAGACCATGAGAAACAAAATTCTCTGGTCTGATGAAACAATGATTAAACTCTTCGGCCTGAATGGCAAGCGTCATGTCTGGAGGAAACCAGGCACTGCTCATCACCTGGCCAATACCATCTCTACAGTGAAGCATGGTGGTGGAAGCATCATGCTGTGGGGATGTTTCTCAGGGGCAGGAAGTAGGAGACTAGTCAGGATTGAGGGGAATATGAATGTAGCAATGTATAGAGACCTCCTTGATGAAAACCTGCTCCAGAGCGCTCTGGACCTCAGACTGGGACAAAGGTTCATCTTACAATAGGACAACAATCCTAAGCACACAGCCAAGATAACAAAGGAGTGGCTAGGGGACAACTCTGTGAATGTCCTTGAGTGGCCCAGCCAGAGCCCAGACTTAGACCCGATTGAACATCTCTGGAGAGATCTGAAAATGGCTGTGCACTGATGTCCCCCATACAACCTGATAAAGCTTGAGAGGTCATGTAAAGAAGAATTGGAGAAACTGCCCAAAAATAGGTTTGCCAAGCTTGTAGCATCATACTCAAAACCATTTCAGGCTGTAATTGAGCAAAAGCTGTAAATACTTATGTACATGTGATTTTTTTTATTTTAAATACATTTGCAAAGATTTCAAACAAACTTCTTTGACCTTGTCATTATGGGATAGTTTGTAGACATTCGTAAAAAATAATAAATGTAATACATTTTGGAATAAGGCGGTAACATAAACAAATTTGGAAAAGGTGAAGCGCTGTGAATACTTTCCGAATGCACTGTAAACGATCGTCTAGTTCTTGTATGATGGCTTCCTGTGATCGTGCCTGTGACACAGCTGATCACAGATTGAGGTAAAGAGATAATCAGGAACTCTTTACCACGTGATAAGCTGTGTCTAATCACAGCTGATCATGGAGGTAAATAGACGCTGGTTATCGGCACTCCTTTCCTCATGCTGAAAAGCATGAGGAGAGGAAAAGAGAAAAGAGAGCCGATAACCGGCTTCTCTAAAAGGGACCTCTACACTGATGATAAGTGTCCTGATTAGCAGTGCAGCCAATCAGTGCCTATCAGTACTGCCAATTAGTGCCCATCCATGCCTTCTCATCAGTGTTACATATCAGTGCCGTCTATCAGTGCTGCCTATCAGTGCAGCCTCATCAGTGCCCACCAGTGCCACCTCATGATTGCAGCCTATCAGTGCAGCCTCATCAGTGCCCACCAGTGCCACCTCATCGGTGCCCATTAACACACATCAGTGAAAGAAAAAAATTACCCGTTTTCAAAATGTTATAACAAACTGAAAAAGTTTTAAATTTTTTCTCAAAAGTTTTGACCTTTTTTAGTTTATTTAGGAAAAAATGGTTTTGATTAAATAACACAAAAAAAGAAAGCTCTATTTGTGTGAAAAAAAATATAAAAATGATGTTTGGGTACAGTGTTACACGATTGCGCAATTGTCATTCAAAGTGTGACATTGCGGAAAGCTGAAAATCAGGCTGGGCAGGGAGGGGGTAAAAGTGCAGAGTAGGCAAGCGGTAATGTATGTAGATATAAGAAAATGTGAATAGAAGAAAAAACAGTGATGTGCAGATCTGGCAATCATCTTCCCAGTTCTTGATAAGCTAACCTGAAGCTTGTAGAAATCATATGTCCCCCCCTTTCTTTTTTCCCCAGACAGCACAACACACTATTGTCAGTAATCTGGTAAATCCTTTGGGCTTAGTTGTCTATAATACATATGTTTTCACAAACACACCCACTATTTTTCTTATTTCTGTTTAGTACAAAATGTAAGTGTTTTGTGTTGCAAAGCAGGACAATGTTTGTTGAAATAAAACAAATTGCACACAATACATTTTATGGATGACTTGCAATAATTTATTATTGCCAACATACATATATCAGCTTCCTTAATAACTCTTTCTTGTTTTCCCTACAATAGCACAAGATGTCATTTTCCAGCAAATTATTCATGAAAGACAATCTGACAATACAAGATATTCTTGATGCTGAAGATTCGGAGCCAGACTCTGAACAAACGTTAGTAATGCTTTGAAAGCCTTTCCGTTAACAACGTATGTCATTCCATTGTATTTCTTCAAACAATAAAATACAATTTTAGAAGCACATTTTTATCTCTAGTATTATTACAAATGTATTTAATCATAAATGTAGTACTACCATAAAATGGCAAGCTGAACTAAGAAGGCATTACTTGGCATTTAACAACTTACAAAAATCTGTAATCATATTTCCCAACACCATTTGAAGTCTACTATAGTTTGAAAACTGTCCTGATTATAAACTGTGTTGACAGTATAGGTCCCCTGTTCCCCCACTCCATAGAAAAACACATGGATGTTCCTGTGGCGTCAGCTTTCATATTTATGCCTGCATCTAACCAAATCTGCATTTTTGTTGACAGTTGGATCATGCTTCTATGCTCAACCTCCATCGGGGTCTATGTTATACTTAAAGTGGAACCAAACCCAACAACTACACTGTTTCCCCAAACAGTTACATTTAAGGAATGTCGTGAATGATAAGTATCACTGTGACTTAATGCTCTCAACCGAACTATCAGGCAATCAAATGGCTGGTGTCATAGATGATCACATGTGCAGCACCATGGCATCTGTAGATTAAACAGAGGCTAAAATAGCAGCTTCCTTGGTTAAAAGAGAGGAGGGTTTAGTTCTGCTTTAAATCAGGTTGTTAAATCAAATGGTAAAACTATTAGCAATCTTATACTATTTTAGGAGCTTTACATCAAGGGTGGTCATTGGTTTTCCTTAAACAAAAAACTTTCCATAAAGCATTCACTTTTCCGCCAGAAGAACTCTTGCACCAGGTCCAGGTTTTGTGGCAAACAGGCTTTGTTGCAGTAATGAAGATCTGCGTTCATCTTTTTTGTAATATTTTTCTTGTACACTTAACAGAAATTCTTCCAGTTTATCTGAGGGAACCATAGAAACCGTACATCCTCCCCATCCAGCCCCGGTCAGTCGAGACCCAACAGCACCAGAGTTCCTGAAAGTTAAAATATACAGTTTTGTTATTATACCAAAACAGAAATTCACAATGCAAAAAACATCAATGATGTATTTTTTCTGTCCACTTAATCCAACCTAAAATATACTGTAATAATGCATAGCATAAACATGCTGTCTGTTTGCATCTGCATAATATAATTTGTCTCCCTTAAAATTTACATGGATGTTGGCAACTGCAAACTATTTTGATCCTTGCTAATCACAACACCTTCAATTATTAATAAAGTAAGTCTGTTTTCATTTTAAATGTCCCAAATTGAAGAAAGACATGTTTAGCCAGCATCAAAATTTACTTGCAGGTATTATGTCACATATCTTGTAGTGCTCCATTAGAGAATCAATACAAAAACTCACTTCCTGAATTCAAACTTGGCCTTGCCCACTTCCTTATAATGGACAACCACACTAATCAATTGTTTATACAGTACCAATATATTCTAAAAAATTATGCATACACTGGCAGCCAAAAAGTTTGGGTACACGAGTGTCAAAAGCATCCTGCCTTTTGGAATTTAGCACCCCAGTGTTTTGAAGCAGTTAGTTTTGTCCTGGAAAGGCCCGAGTAAAGAGTGACAGGTACATGGATCATAAAGCAAGGATCTTCACCAGGACACCTTGGTATAGTGATAATCATGTCCTTTATTAACATAACAGGCATTACACTGACATTTTGGCACCTCACAGGATCCCTTTTTCAGGTGATACACCAACATGAGACACAGGAAATGGAAATTTAGACTAGAAAGATGGCCTTTAGGTGGCACACGGGTAATAAATTGTAAAAATCTATATATATTTATTGTAGAAATTTATATAAAAGATTCATAAATCGTAATACAATACCCATCAGCATATGGGCCCAACAAGTACTACAATAACACTTCCAGAAAATTATAATAATGCAAGTAATGAGAAAATACAGTAAACAGTAGAAGTGTGTATGAAGTGTATGGCCTTGAACATGGGTCCAATATGTGAGATTTTTTAATTCTTGTTCTGCTCGACATGTTTTGCGTGAAAACGATTCTTCAGGAGCATGTTGGTATATCGGTCGTATTAAATAATGAACACGAGCCTGGATACCAACAGTCTGGCTGTATATATAAATCTAACCCAGATAGCCAACTGGATTTTAAAATTTTAAAATTTCATCATTAGACAGCAGGAAAAATAAAGCCAAACACAGTCTCCTGGTAAGCAGAGAAAGAGGGTATCCTCAGGATGTAATGAGCCTTATTAGCCACGGATAGAAATATTAGTACACATCTGGTGCATTGGCTGGGCTGGAGAAAATATCTGCCCAAAAAAGCCCAGAGGGTAGTGAATAGGGCCAAGTTCTTAGCATCTGGCATGTGGGCAAAAACGGAGGTCCTATGGAGAGCCTCTCCTGTGTGCTGCCTATTATTATAATTTTCTGGAAGTGTTATTGTAGTACTTGTTGGGCCCATATGCTGATGGATATTGTATTATGATTTATGAATATTTTATATACATTTCTACAATAAATATCTATAGATTTTTACAATTTATTACTCGTGTGCGGCCTAAAGTCCATCTTTCTAGTCTAAATTTCCATTTCCAATATATTGGGACGTTGGCACACACATATTGATGCATCCACAGTGTCACCCTGTGAAGATGCACATCTAAGCAATTCCCTTGAAAAACATGAGACATACAGCTTAAATAGTATCAACCAATCAGAAACAGATCCATGTAAAAAGCTGTGATGTAAGATTGACCCCATATCCCCTTTTTGTGTGTGTTTTCAACCAATAAATCTGTGTCTCCCACCAACAGTCAATAGAATAGAACCTCTTATGTTTTTTGCCCAGATGTATTGCTATACTATGCTGCAATATCTGCCCCTTTTTCTATTACCATGCCTTTTTTCCATGCCTCTGCCCATGTTCACACTAAGGCCGCGTACACACGGTCGGTCCAAACCGATGAAAACGGACTGAAGTTCAGTTTCATCGATCCAAACCGACCGTGTGTACGGCCCATCGGTCTGTTGTCCTTCCGTCCAAAAAAAGGAAACTTGCTTTAAAATCGAACCGATGGACAGCTGACCGATAGGTTAAAACCGATGGTTAGTACGCAAAAGCATCTGTTCAAAACCCGCGCATGCTCAGAATCAAGTCGACGCATGCTTGGAAGCATTGAACTTCGTTTTTTTCAGCACGTCGTGTGTTTTACATCACCGCGTTCTGACCGGATCGGTTTTGGAAACCATCAGACCATCAGACTGCTTCAGCGGTGAACCAATGAAAACGGTCCGTCGGACCATTCTCATCGGATGGATCGACCGTGTGTCTACGCGGCCTTAGGCAACTTTGTCTCATGCTAGTGCATCATTCTGCCCTGTAAAAGGGATCCTGTCCGGCCTGTGATGCCTGTTACATTGTGTGAATAAAGGACAAGATGATAAGAATACCAAGGTATGTTGGTGAAAATCCGTATTCCAGGATTCATGTGCCTATCACTTTTTCTTCAGGCCTTGCTAGGACCAAACTGACTAACTGCTGCAAAACACTGGGGTGTGCAACACAACATACAAAAAAAAACCTACAACGCATAATAGCTGATGCATAGGGTTAGAAATGTAGGTAGTTGTAAACCTCAGTCATGGAATCTGAGTAAAGCACATATATATGTAGTGTGTTTATGTATCTCTCTTCAAAACTCTAAATGAAATTTCTTTCTGGTGCTTTGTTCCTCTGTTATGAGCATTAGTCACTTCTAAGATGTTTTCTCGACATATGAGATACATTTGTGTCAGGAGGGAGGGGAAGGGAGAGCTCAGCAGACAGCTTGTTTATTCAGAAATCATTTCTTCTGCTGTGTGGAGGAGGGTGTGTTCCTTTCCTCTAATCAGCTCTCACACACTGTTACTGCAGCCTCTCTGCCCCCTCCTCTGTGATACTGACAAATGAAGAAAGATTTTAACACTTTTCTGCCCATTTGATGGGGTGTAGGAAAGAGAAGACTGCAGATAAACAAGTAAAACCTGCATAAGAGGATTTGTTTCATCATCTGAGGCTGTTCACCTCACTGGGTATATGAGAGGGTTTAACGTCCACTTTAACATAAACATGGGGTATACACCTCTTTTTCCTGAAAGGCAGGCACCTATGTACATAAACCCTTCCTATATCAAGGTGTGCTAGTGAAGATCTTTGTTTTACATTGATTGCATTGTGGCACCATCCACCATTCACTGCAACACCCTACACAAACTTTAGGTGAGCATTTAACCACTTAAAGACCTTAGGTGTTTTTCAGATTTGGTGTTTGCAAGACTAAAACAGTTTTTTCTGCTAGAAAATTACTTAAAACCCCCAAACATTATATATTTTTTTTTCTAACACCCTAGAGAATAAAATGGCGGTCATCGCAATACTTTTTGTCACACCGTATTTGCGCAGCAGTCTTACAAGCGCACTTTTTTTGGAAAAAAATCACTTTTTTGAATTAAAAAATAAGACAACAATAAATTTGGCCCAATTTTTTTTATATATTGTGAAAGATAATGTTACGCCGAGTAAAATGATACCCAACATGTCACGCTTTAAAATTGCGCCCGCTCGTGGCATGGCGTCAAACTTTTACCCTTAAAAATCTAGATAGGCGACGTTTAAAAAATTCTATAAGTTGCATTTTTTGAGCTACAGAGTAGCTCTAGGGCTATAATTATTGCTCTCGCTCTAACGATCGCGGCGATACCTCACTTGTGTGATTTGAACACCGTTTTCATATGCGGGCGCTACTCGCGTATGCGTTCGCTTCTGCGCGCAAGCTCGTCAGGACGGGGCGCTTTAAAAAAAATGTTTTTTTGTTTTCTTATTTAATTTTATTGATTTTATTATTTTTTACACTAAAATATAAAAAAAAAAAAAAATGATCACTTTTATTCCTATTACAAGGAATGTAAACATCCCTTGTAATAGAAAAAAGCATGACAGGTCCTCTTAAATATGAGATCTGGGGTCAAAAAGACCTCAGATCTCATATTTAGGCTTAAATGCAAAAAAAAAAAAAAAAAAAGAAAAATGTGTCATTTAAAAAAATGACAAAAAAAAAATTGTCTCTTTAAGAGGCTGGGCGGGACTGACGTTTTGACGTCACTTCCGCCCAGCAGAGCTATGAGGACGGGTGGGGGCCATCTTGCCCTCACTCAAGTCCTCGCTCTCCAGGCGGCAGCATCGGATCTCCTCCGCCGCTACCGACGGCTCCGGTAAGCGGCGGAGGGCGCGGAAAAGCGGCGGGAGGGGGGGGGGGTCCTCTCCCGCCACCGATAACGGCGATCTCGCGGCGAATCCGCCGCGGAGACCGCCGTTATCGTTTACACGGCCGCCCGCTGAAAACATGGATATCTCAGTTGTGGCAGCAGCTGCTGCCGTTACTGAGATATCCATGTTTAAAAAGAGGACGTATATATACAGTGGGGGGTCCTTAAGTAGTTAAGGAGTGCAACCGATAGAATACAATTTCAGTGCGGTCATCGAAGGATATTCTAAAGGGTGTCTAGGGCACCCTTTATGAATTTCCCCATTATCTAGTGTAGAAGAATAAATACAAATCAAGGCATGGCAAAACCAACAAGGAATGCACAAGTACACATATTTGTAGAATTAAATTCAAAATTGAAACACTGCATTCCAGATTAATAAAATAAAAATAATCACAAAATGCAGGTCAGAAGCAGAACACATTCCTGTATATAACTCAACCATATCAATTTCCTAGCTGCTTCTTTGTAGACATTTACTTCTGAAATTTAGTGAACTACCAGAGTCCCTGGAATGAAACATCTATCTATTGGTCAAGAGAGAGTGGCATTCCTAAAATAATAAAGGGGTAGTGTTGCGCTATGAATGGGGAATGGGGTAACGTGCAAAGGAATTGTGGCAAATCCTTATATATGAAAAAAAAAAAAAAACTAAAGGGTGCTGAGTGCACCCTGTAGTTCAATGTCCCAGTATTCCCACAATTGGAGCCCCATTGCCTGATTCAGCTATTAGGCCACAACAAAATGGCCGCTGACCTACTTCCGGTTTACGGAGGTAGCTCAGTGCCCCACTTCCAGCTCTACTAACAAACCACCCTATATAACAGCACCCTCATTTTACCTCTAATTACTCCTGAAGAAGTCACGAGAAGTGACGAATGCGCGTATGAGTGATACAAAAAGTCCACCTAGAGGTACCGGAGGTGACGTCGGCGAACGCCCCGTTTTTATATGCCTGTTTTTTATCACAACAATGTGAGTACCCAGTGTTTTATTTTGTTTGAATAAACTCCTTTTTTAAACGATACTACACTATTGGCTCTTTTTATCTCCCTGGATGCAAGTCACTGTCCCTGTTTGGATGTGACTTTCGAGAGGGATCTACCCTTCCCATTACAGCCCATTTGGATGATAACGTATGTGGACATGACCAGAAAAGTGTGCCTGGGTCTCTATGCTGTTACCTTACAGCAGTAAGGTAAGGGGACATCCTCACTTTTTCTGAAGAAAACACCTGAAATCAACCTTTCTTCACGTCACTTTGGCATCTACACCAGCACTTTTACTTTGGACTTTGCCTGTTGTTACGTTTACAGTTATCTGCTGCATGGACATTTAATTTAGTCTATTACAATCACCGTTGTGTGTTGTACTTGGCACGTTGTACACCCTATTGTGTATCAGTACATTTTTGACTACTTTATATGACACTTGCACTGTCACTTTGTAATACTTCACATTTTGGCAGCTAGCCTTGGCTGCATTGTAGCACATTTATTTTGATGTTATTTACCTGTTAGAATTTACCACTACCATTCTTTATTATTGTTACTTATGATCACCAGTCAGAGTATATATTTTTTCCATATATAAGGATTTGCCACACTTCCTTTGCACGTTACCCCATTTCCCATTCATAGCGCAGCACTACCCCTTTATTTTTCATTTGTTTCTGGTTTGATACACCATCCAGTGCAGCAGCTGTACCCCCTCTCTCTCCCCCTTCCCCCACTCTCGTGGTAAGCGCGGTAATACTCACCCCATCATGCCTAAAATAATGTCTTTCTATGGTGTTAAAGTTCATACAGCAAGCCAATACAAAAACATTCTACAAAAAGCTGAAGAAGTTTCATAGCTTATTCAAGCCAATTCATTTCCAATGAGTAGCAGAAAAATATCTCAGCATTTTACACAGGTAGTACAGACAATGTAATCCAATTGGAATGGAAAGGCAGATGTTAAAACATCTAAACATCTGCCTCATTGTCTTATTAGAATCAGAGAAGTTGCTTAGATAAGCCTTGAACATTACAGAATACGTTCAGCTGAATGTGAATAATTACTACTAGCTTGTACAAAGAGATGTGAAGGGTGCATTCAACCACTACAGCCAATCAATGCAAAGACTTTATATGCATGGGAACTTTATTTTTGAATGAGATGTATATATATATATATATATATATATATATATATATTACATATATATATATATATATTGAATATACACACACATCCATACATACTCTTTGTATAGCAATTCACAGATTTAATATATTAGGCTGGCAATGATCACATGGTAAAGTATAGGGCTAGCAAAGGATCCTAAAATACTTTAACAAAGGGATTACAATGTTGTAGTCTGAACAATCCATGTGTATTCTATTATTTGATACAACACCTAGCAACTACTAGACGGTGGAATATATTGGTTGTAGTTGCTAAACAGCTAAAAGGGCTGCAGGTTGCCCAATCCTGAATTAGAATCCTTCTGTTTTGCATGATGATGGAAGTCTTAAATGTCAAACTGAATCACTCTGGCATTTTAAGATGTCTAAAAGAACAAGTATTACGTTTGCAGATTCCCGAAAGACATGATGAGTTGTCATCATACGCTCATAAAAGAGATAGACCACCAAGTTATACTGAAATAATGCGAAACCAAAATGTTACACAATTATTTGTACAATAAAAAGAAAAGAAAATACTGAAGCATGATTTCTAAAAGAAAAAAATTGGAATTAGTATCACAGCTGTTTCTCTAACCCTACTCCAAAAATGTACACCCTTTTAATGCAGCATAAATGCTACCTTTAGCCACTAAGCATAACAATTCATAGACTTCTTGTGCTAGCACAACTACAGAAAACTATTTTCAATGAAAAGGAAACAGCCTGACAAATAAAGTGCAAACAAATGTAACCAAGGTTTGTTATACATACAATACACAACTAAAATCCCTTAAAAACATCAGAACAAAGCTCTTATGTCTGTGCATATATGATATCCCAAGCATGAAATACTGTTATAAGAACAATATCTCTTACCCTCCAGTTCATAAAAATAACAACTTTCAGTAGTAGTTGGATTTACCATAAGGCATGCTAAGCAGCTGCAACATGGCAGGGTTTTCAGTTAAGGTGCTGTTCTTTCTGTTAAGCCAGTCCTGGAGCAAGTCCACTATTTATTCTCCAGTCGCCAACTATATCACAGAAGAAGTATGCAGTCAATGAATGCATCTCAGCAGATAACACTGGACTCAAGTCATATCAAAGTCAGACCAAAGTAGTGTCGGGACTACTTTGAAGTCGCTGCGACTTAAAGTCACACAGATATGAGTGGTACTCATTGGAAATCATGGGGTACGACTTGACATGGGACTTTACAGTCCCAAGTCGCAGGACTACTCAAACAGGACTACTCACCTTTTATTTCCCTGTTCTCTAACACCTGTCATTACAGGCCAATGTAAGCCCTGCTTTGTGTACATTCAGCCATTTGCACTCACAGTGCAGTGTAACAGCAGCACATCCGAATAACTTGAAAATATTAATTATTTACTACTAGTAACAACTTTCAAAGAGGTTACGGTATGTGGCTCCTGGGCGGGTATTATTCCCCTACCTCACTCTTCCCCCCATTTCCTCCAGTACTCTTTTTCTTACCTCCTTCTTTGTACTCGGTTGTACTCAATTTTTAAGTCAGTCAATTTTTTTCCCTTCAGTTATGCATTGTGTGACATGGTGCTTATATAAGTATTGATCTCACAGAGAGGTCATGGACTTATCTCTCTATGGCATCCCAAGTTCCCCATCTCTGGCCCTTTCCACCCTCATTCCCTAGCAAAGGAGGGATTGGGTGCTGTATTCGAACTTGATTACAGAGTTTAAAATGTATGAGATTTTGTTGTAAGCCCTCCCTGGCTTCCATCACCCTGGACGGGGTTACCGCTGTGAATGGCAACTCATTCTATATCAGTATAAGTATTTACCTATCAAAACAAAAATATTAGGTTTACACCTCTAAAGTTTATACATTTAAAACATCCCACTCACTGTCATGGTGCCTAGGCCTCTAGGTCTGCCTTCAAGAATGATTATGAACAGGCTAACATCAGACAGAACAGTTTTAGTTCCTATATGTGGAATTAGTTATCCCGCAAGACTTGGGACTTCTGCTTGAAGGTTGTGATTAATTTACACATATCACTGTGGCTCTATTGAGGACTTTATTGGCAGACATGGTTTTGAGAGCTGTACTGCAAGAACAGGAGCATGATGTATGTAAAGTTCTTGCAGAAGGAACAACAGAATACAGGGCAGCTGTTCCATTAGCGGGAGGGGGAACAATAAAAATCGGAAGACATGCTTGTGTAATGCCGCCTACACACGACCGTTTTTCATGTCATGGAAAAAAACGACGTTTTTCTCAACGTGATTCTTGTCAAGCCTGCCTTGCATACACACGATTGTGAAAATAAAATGCTTGAGCTAAGCGCGGTGACGTACAACACGCACGACGGCACTATAAATGGAAAGTTCCATTCGAATGGTGCCACCCTTTGGGCTGATTATGCAAATTTCCCTTCTCATAACTTGCTTCTGAGCATGCGCGTTTTTAATGCCCATTTTTCTTGTCGAGAAAAATGCTCTGGAGCCCACACACAATCGTTTTTAATGACCAATTTAAAAAATTGCATTTTCCTCGTCATGTAAAATGGTCATGTGTACGCGGCATAAGAGTTTCTTAGCTACATCATAACTAGGCCAGCTAGAGAATGCTAGCTCAGGGCTAGGGCCATGCCAATTTGACATGCAGTGTGTCACAGGGGCCTTAATAAAATAATATCACTGGGAGCTTTAGGGCTTAAAGGTAAAACGCATTAGTAATGGCTAGTAGCTATATGGTTCCTTTTTACTGCGCTTGGCTTGGGTGAGGACTCCCCTTCTGAGATGTATTAAAGCAGTATGGATTGGAATGGGGTCTGCTCACTTCTATGATGTACATGTGAGAAATTATAAATCTGGGAACTTCCATATCTACAAATATTGCAGGGTAAAAAAAAGTTACTCTTATACTTGAAATTTGACTTTATAAAATACATTTGTTTTTCACAGGAGGTTTTCGGGAATCCCCTGATGCATTTTTATGCTATCTTATAACATTAATGGTATTTACACAAAAAATTCCTTAACAAAGTTGTTCTTTTAAGGCAGGATTGCGGCATTATGGAGGACTGGATATAACAGATGAGGTTTGTGTGTTCTGGATCAGCACTGTTTACAATTCTATTCCACACTGGTCTAAATTCCAGTAATTCTGGGTACTATGCTTAGATTCTGCGTGCTACCTTCTTGTTATTTAAAAATAAGATGCAATTTGGACGGCTTTCATATATTTTCCTCATTATTTTGTCTAAACCAAAAGTGTTTTGGTTTTTCAAGTTTATTCAATTTAACAGAGAGAATATTTATAACTTTAGTCTGTTTACCCACACCACATATTTAAAAAATGTATGCTAACACAGTGCTTTGTACAATCACAAAGGACCAAAAAGTATGGCATCTCTAATTTGAGTCACCAAACAACATATGTCAATTTTTTTAAACTTTGTTTTGCTTGTTTTTATTCCCTTTGTTCTTTTTTTTAATAGCAAATGCATTGTAATATGTATATATATATATATATATATATATATATATATATATATATATATATATATATATATATATATATATATATATATATATATATAAAAATAGAAACAAAATCCGAACTGACATCACCACAAATCCAAGTTCAGTTCACAAGAGGGTGGAGGCTGGTGTAGGATTTCACCCCTATTGTCCCTTGGAGGATTTGACTTCCACTTTTCACAATACAATCTAGTTGCTTTGCCAGAGGGAAGTTGTATGTGGTGCTATGGTTTCATTCTCCTGAGAACAGTCATGGCCTTGTTTCACTGTTCTTTTGCACTATTCAAAATATACTCATGGCTATTCACAAAAAATAATAATTGATGAGTACATTTCTTTTGGTATTTAACAAGCTCTGATTCTGAAACGGTAATGTTTGAAAATGCCTTCCAATAACATACTTCTCTAGATTACTGCCATGTTTTGTAAAGTTTCAAAGTAATTCATAAATAATTCATAAATGAATAATCTTTAGTAAACTCTAGGCATTAAATGTTTTTTTTTTTTTTTTTTTTTACATTATCTATGACTATCTAAACAACTGGATCCACATATGTGGCAGAAATCAGAAAGATAATTATGGCAGAAAATGTCTTGGATGACTGGATTGGTGGAAGCTTGGTAATGGAGAAACAGTCAATGCATACAAGATGTACGGAATTATAAAACATTGTCCCGTGTGAATAATTTTGACAGAAATATTTTTTGTCTGACATACAAAACATAATAGCTTTAGCTCTGTGATTTTTCTTCCTGCCAAAGAGCAAATACTGTACTATCTCCCAGTGAACAGAGACAATGGTTATTACATTTCAGAGATAGAGTTAAAGTGACACTGTCATAAGAGAATTAAGAGGGACTGTCACTGCAGACCTTCCTCTAAAAACGTTGGATGCCTGGTTGTGTCTAATATCAGAATGTTTCCGCAGTCACAAAACCAAAACAAGCTTGCTGTAAATGTGTGCCAGAACTACATATCTCTATATTTGTTCTGGTTAAGCAACTCAGACAACATTGGAGTCAAAGCATCAAAAATGACAGCCAAGGAACTAGGGGCCAAATTCCCAAAAAAGCTGCCTAACTTAACTTTCAGCAGTTAAGTTACACTGACTTAAAATTTCTACTTAAGTGCCTGATCCACAAAGCACTTACCTAGAAATTACACGCCGTGTAACTTAAGTGCCTCCGTCGCAAGGCGGTCCTCCTCTCCGGGGGGCGTTTAAAATTTGAATGAGGCGCGCTCCCGCGCCGGCCGTACTGCGCATGCGTGTGACGTAATTTTCCCGACGTGCAGCGCGCGAACGTAATTTACGCCGGGCTTTGTGGATTGCGACGGGACACTAAAGTTGCGACGGCTGAAAAAAAATATACGCGCCGGGAAAACAAATAATTAAAAAAAAATTTACAGCGTCGCTCGGCATGCATTCCTGAGAGGGAGAACTCCATGACAATTTTCAAAGAAAAAACCGGCATGGGTTCCCCCCCCCCCCAGGAGCATACCAGGCCCTTAGGTCTGGTATGGGTTGTAAGGAGACCCCCCCTACGCCGAAAAATCGACGTAGGGGGTCCCCCTACAATCCATACCAGACCTGTATCCAAAGCACGCTACCCGGCCGGTCAGGAAAGGGAGTGGGGATGAGCGAGCGCCCCCCCTCCTGAGCCGTGCCAGGCCGCATGCCCTCAACATGGGGGGTTGGGTGCTCTGGGGCAGGGGGGCGCACTGCGGGCCCCCCACCCCAGAGCACCCTGTCCCCATGTTGATGAGGACAGGACCTCTTCCCGACAACCCTTGCCGTTGGTTGTCGGGGTCTGCGGGCGGGGGCTTATCGGAATCTGGGAGTCCCCTCAAATAAGGGGGCCCCCAGATACCGGCCCCCCACCCTAAGTGAATGGATATGGGGTACATCGTACCCCTACCCATTCACCTGGAGGCAAAAAGTTAAAGTTATTAAACACACAACACAAGGGTTTTTAAAATAATTTATTAGTCTGCTCCGGAGGCCCCCCCTGTCTTCTTTATTAGCTCTAATACCAGGGGGGCTTCTTCTTCCACTCTCCGGGGGTCTTCTTCCACTCTCCGGGGGGGGGGTCTTCTCCGCTCTCCGGGGGTCTTCTTCTATCTTCGCCGCTCTCCGCTGTTGACTCGGCGCACCCCGGTTCTTCTGCAGCTGTCCAGTGCCTTCTTCTTCAGCGCTGGCTGCCTGCTATCTTCGTGTGTTAGCTCAATTACTAGCAGGCAGCCAGCGCGGTCTTCTGTGACATTATGTTCTTCTTCTCCCTTCTTCCGATGTTGACACGTCGCCTCTTCTCACTGCAATGATGGAAGCGCGCCTTGCATCCCATTTATATAGGCATCACCGTCCCATCATGCTCCGGTAGGTACCCATGTGGTGGGTGCACGTGGGTAGGCACCCACCACGTGGGTACCTACCGGAGCATGATGGGACGGTGATGCCTATATAAATGGGATGCTGAAAAGAATTTTCCCAAATGGGGTTATTGCGCAGCTCAAAAGGAGAAAGGTAATACCATGTAATAAAAAAGTTGTATTTATTCACATGTTAAAAATTGGACAAAAGTGGACAAAAATTGGGTAGCATAAATGGATGGAGCATGAGTTGTATCAAGTACACAAACAGCATTTACATAAATGTATAAGAAGCAGTACACAAAAAATGATTATACAGTCAAAAATGTGCATTGTAGATAGCACATTCATCACGCTATAACAGACTGAAAAGCGTGAAGACTGAAAAGCGCGAATCGGCTTTCGCCAAACTTTTACTAACACGCGGTAACACAAAATCAGCAAAAGCAGCCCAAAGGGTGCCCATCCCCTTGTTTCAGAACAAGGGGATGGGCACTAGAAAAATGCAATGAGCTATTGGCTATCAACTGTCTGTAAATTTCTTATCACATGTGGCCAGTAGGGAGTACTGTCAAAATATGGCTTAGTTTATATAGGAACATTCATTGGCAGCAGCTCTTTTTGTGCTTGTAACTTCTGTCCTTGACTTCAGATAAGAAAAGTAATATACCATCTTTGAATGTGAATTTGTAGGTTACTTCTTCTATGATGGATATTTATTGTCCACTGAGGAGATCCACTTGGTGACTCTATGATGCAGTCTTACATTTTCTTCTATCCCTGTCCTGTCTTCTTTCAATCTGAAGGTAAAAGATCACCCTGCCTTTCAGAAATCAAACTCTTGTTACTTTCAGGAAAGGAGGCTTACTCTGTTTCTACATTTAGGTTGTATCAGCCTTGTAATATTCAGGCTCTTTAGAATAGTTTAAAGTGACATTGTCATAGGTGATTCATAGAGACTGCTATTCCTGAACTCTCCTCTGAGAATCCTAGGGCCAAATTCTCAAAAGAGATACGCAGGCGGAACTGCTGTTCAGTCTGTGCCTAACTTTGGAAACGATCCTCAAAAGGCTTTTTCCAAAGTTAGGCAGAAAATCTGACATGTGTAAGACACTTACACGGTCAGATCTTAGGATGCAGTACCGCATCCGCCGCTGGGGGCATTTCTCATTGAAATGCAGCTTTGAGTATGCAAATGAGGACTTAAGCAGATCCACAACGCTTTTCAGCATTGTGATTTCTGCGTAAGTTCCGATTTGCTTGCGCAAAACTAGGGCTGGTTTTACAATGTGGAAAATTAGTCACACCATGTAAAAGCCCATTCAAGCGACGGCATTTGGTATGCATTCCTGAGGGAGAACTCCACGGCAATTTGTAAAATCAAAACCGGCATGGGTTCCCCCCCCAGGAGCATACCAGGCCCTTAGGTCTGGTATGGGTTGTAAGGAGACCCCCCCTACGCCGAAAATTCGACGTAGGGGGTCCCCCTACAATCCATACCAGACCCGTATCCAAAGCACGCTACCCGGCCGGTCAGGAAAGGGAGTGGGGACGAGCGAGCGCCCCCCCCTCCTGAGCCGTGCCAGGCCGCATGCCCTCAACATGGGGGGGTTGGGTGCTCTGGGGCAGGGGGGCGCACTGGGGGCCCCCCCACCCCAGAGCACCCTGTCCCCATGTTGATGAGGACAGGACCTCTTCCCGACAACCCTTGCCGTTGGTTGTCGGGGTCTGCGGGCGGGGGTTTATCGGAATCTGGGAGTCCCCTCAAATAAGGGGGCCCCCAGATACCGGCCCCCCACCCTAAGTGAATGGATATGGGGTACATCGTACCCCTACCCATTCACCTGGAGGCAAAAAGTTAAAGTTATTAAACACACAACACAAGGGTTTTTAAAATAATTTATTAGTCTGCTCCGGAGGCCCCCCCTGTCTTCTTTATTAGCTCTAATACCAGGGGGGGCTTCTTCTTCCACTCTCCGGGGGTCTTCTTCCACTCTCCGGGGGGGGCTTCTTCTTCCGCTCTCCGGGGGGGGGTCTTCTCCGCTCTCCGGGGGTCTTCTTCTATCTTCGCCGCTCTCCGCTGTTGACTCGGCGCACCCCGGTTCTTCTGCAGCTGTCCGGTGCCTTCTTCTTCAGCGCTGGCTGCCTGCTATCTTCGTGTGTTAGCTCAATTACTAGCAGGCAGCCAGCGCGGTCTTCTGTGACGTCATGTTCTTCTTCTCCCTTCTTCCGATGTTGACACGTCGCCTCTTCTCACTGCAATGATGGAAGCGCGCCTTGCATCCCATTTATATAGAGAAGAGACAGGACACTATGGTGGAGAGAATGTGGCTGCTCACCCCGATAAAAATGATGAAAAGAATTTTCCCAAATGGGGTTATTGCGCAGCTCAAAAGGAGAAAGGTAATACCATGTAATAAAAAAGTTGTATTTATTCACATGTTAAAAATTGGACAAAAGTGGACAAAAATTGGGTAGCATAAATGGATGGAGCATGAGTTGTATCAAGTACACAAACAGCGTTTACATAAATGTATAAGAAGCAGTACACAAACAATGTTTATACAGTCAAAAATGTGCATTGTAGTAAAAACAATCTAACCTGTACAAATCATTAGTAAGACCTCATCTGGAATATGCAGTTCAGTTTTGGGCACCAGTTCTCAAAAAGGATATCGGAGAACTGGAGAAAGTGCAGAGAAGAGCAACCAAACTGATAAGAGGCATGGAGGAGCTCAGCTATGAGGAAAGATTAGAAGAACTAAATCTATTCACTCTTGAGAAGAGGAGAATTAGGGGGGATATGATCAACATGTACAAATATATAAGAGGTCCATACAGTGTACTTGGTGTTGAGTTATTCACTTTACGGTCATCACTGAGGACAAGGGGGCACTCTTTACGTCTAGAGGAAAAGAGATTTCACCTCCAAATACGGAAAGGTTTTTTCACAGTAAGAGCTGTGAAAATGTGGAACAGACTCCCTCCAGAGGTGGTTCTGGCCAGCTCAGTAGATTGCTTTAAGAAAGGCCTGGATTCTTTCCTAAATGTACATAAAATAACTGAGTACTAAGATTTGTAGGTAAAGTTGATCCAGGGTAAATCCGATTGCCTCTCGGGGGATCAGGAAGGAATTTTTTCTCCTGCTGTAGCAAATTGGATCATGCTCTGCTGGGGTTTTTTGCCTTCCTCTGGATCAACTGTGGGTATGGAGTTGGGTGTATGGGATTGTATTGTGTTTTTTATTTCGTTTGTTTATTTTTTTGAGGTTGAACTGGATGGACTTGTGTCTTTTTTCAACCTGACTAACTATGTAACTATGTAACTATGAACGTTTCGACCTTTGGAGGTCTTCTTCAGAGAGTTTGTGTGGCTGGAAAGGAACATATAGTGGTTAGACATCTCATGATCATAATTTAGATAATAAGAGGTACATTGTTGGTTTTACAAAAAGCCCTTTGGCTAGAGGAAAAGCCAAAGGGCTTTTTGTAAAACCAACAATGTACCTCTTATTATCTAAATTATGATCCGCGGACCAGTTTCAGCAGACATGTTCGGTCGTCTGTACAGCCGAGCGGACAGGATTCCAGCGTACAATTGCCTGCCAGACCGTTTTCGAGCGGACAAATGTTTCTAAACATGTTTAGAAACATGCCCGCTGGAATCCTGCCCGTCGGACATGTTCGGTCGTCTGTACAGACTTACCGTACATGTCCGAGCGGCCGCCATCCCTCGCATGCGTCGAATGACTTTGACGCATGCGTGGAAGCATTGAACTGCCAGGGCCGCGCACGTCGCCGCGGCCTCGTCGCCGCGTATCGTGTACACGCGGATTTCTGTATGATGGTGTGTACAGCCATCATACAGAAATCTTCGGGCGGGCATGTACGCTGAAAACGGTCCGGCGGACCGTTTTTATCGTACATGTTTGCCCGTCTGTACGGGGCCTTAGAGAGTCAGAGTGAAGATAAAGATGGGCAGAGGTTCCCCAATCTGTGAAAAGCTGCATCTATAAATTGTTGAACTATTTTAGAATAATGTTCCTAAACATAAAAATATGGGTTTATGAGATTTGCAAATCATTGCATTCTGTTTTTATGTAGATTTTACGGAATTGGTGTTGTAATTTTAAAATAAATTGTGTCATTACTTTATAATCTTGGGTATTCCACAACTACCATTGTGGCGCTTGTAGGGATTAATCATAATATTATTAGTCCATAAAGTGGGGCTTGTTTTCCAGCATATGTTTAGATACTTACCCAGTAATATTTCATATTACTATATCAATTTGGAAGGGCTATATATGATCATATTTAAATTGAAGATTAACTGCATGCCGACCGGCTCACATCGATATACATCGGCAGAATGGCACTCCTGCGCAAAAACTGACGTAGCTGTACATCACTTCGCAAAAGCAGGATAGTGGGCATGCGTGCCCGCCAGCTACAGGAGCATGCCCGCAGACTCGATGTCCGCCGGTAGCCCGCGATCTTGGCGAGGAGAGGCAGAACGAGGAAATGCCTATGTAAACAAGGCATTTTTAACCCTAATGGTACTCAAGGCCAAATGTTGGTCCAGACAAGATTGAAGGAAGGACAGAATACATCCCATGGAGTAGTTGCTCACACCAAGCAAAGTAGGCCTTCAAGGTGCGATGATAGACTTTTTCAGGAAGTCAACTTTCTAGACTTCAAGAGGGTAAGCATGACTAAATCCAAAAGGATGGATTGTGGCTTCAAAAGCCATGCCTTTAAAGCCAGCGACTATGAGAAGCAGGATGGAACACTTGTGGTAAACAAAAGTTGGGAAGTGGCGCTGCTGGTGTCAATCAAAAAATCCAGTGAACTGAATGTGGGTGCCCTTTACCAATGGTAGTTTGTCGGGTGACCTGGGATAGGGATTTGTCCAATCATATGTGGACACCCTGTGCGCACACCCTAAAGAAGACTGGGGTGTGTATAGGTTACCCTATTAGTAGAGAGCGATAGGGAGGTACGCCAAAAAAGGTGGCTAAACCAGGACTACCAGCCTCCGCTGGTATCCAGGTACCATGTGCAGTGAAGGGAAAAAATGAAAAAGAAAAAGAAGAAAAAGGAAAATTTAGAAAAATAGGGAAGTCAGTGTGGTCAGGATCTTGTGCAGGCCAGCTAGGTAGCTGGATATAACTATGACCGTGGTGTACCAAACACCTTACTGTGACTCAAAACTTAAAACGTCTGTTGCCCCCAAATGCCAAATGGCATATTCTGAAGTAAAGGTATTGTGATACCGCAAAAATTATATATATAATAAGTGAAAAGTGACCAAATATACTGGGTCTGAGACACCCTCCGTAAATCTCAAAGTGTCTAGTGCAAAGTGAATGTACCGTTTCAAATCAAAAATACTATAAAGTGTTAGTTAGTGCAGATTCAGGATACTGTGCAGACCAGCAGGAGGCTGGTTGGTGTTTTAAAGAGAATAATTGCTAAGTGAAAAAGGAGGGTATTTCCACGCCAAAATATAAATATAAAGTGAATAAACTTAATATAAATTAAATATAGCTGCTCCTCAAAGGACAGTGGTGAACTGTGTAATGGTGATATAAGAAAGAAAACGAGGGTGCTGGGATTCCTGAGGGGAACCAATAAGTGATCACAAAGTGATAACTACTTTGAGATGCGATTCACCTGGGAAGGTGAACCCAATGCAAATTGTTATACTATATCCGACACTACAGATACAAATGTATAGTATGTGAAAGTCCCAATAGTGGATGAAAAAATTGGAAAATAAAAGTCCAGCAATAAAAACTTGGTGAAAAAACACATATAAAAGATTCTTTTGGAACTTGACAATTATAGCCTTCACCATCTAAACAGCTTCACCCGAAGTGCTCTGGAATAATATTGCGCTTACCACAATGCATGGACCACTTTAATGAAAAAGTAGGTCATGTAAGCTGGGCAGGATAAGTGCCTGCACACTCTGCGGCATGGACTGGAACTAGGACTCCAATTTCATATGCGATGTGTGTTCAAACCAGAAAAAAAAAATGGGATCCCATAGCATAATAACGTTTAATTAAAAGACATTTAAAAAACATACAGCTGATTGGCCTCTTACTTGAGAGATGCCTGCCCGGGGGGGCCCCCCTGAAGACGTGTTACGCACAAAACGTACAAAAACGTACGTCGGAGGCTACAGACCTGGTCATATCTATGCTCCAGCTGATCCCGGTACCTGAGAAGCCAGCCAAATTATAGGACACCAAGCCGCACGCTGCCAGAGCGAGGTCGTTACCTAGGAATTTGACACGCACACAGTCCCAGTCACCTCTCAAGTAAGAGGCCAATCAGCTGTATGTTTTTTAAATGTCTTTCTATTAAACGTTAGTATGCTATGGGATTCCATTAGTTTTTTCTGGTTTGAACACACATCGCATATGAAATTGGAGTCCTAGTTTCAGTCCATGCCACAGAGTGTGCAGGCACTTATCCTGCCCCCCCCCATTTTACTCATCTGTATTCCCTGCCGGAGGCACACTCTTTACCTCTGCCCATTGTCTCGGCTCTTGATTGGATAGATTGATGGCAGTGCAGACATTGGCTCTCACTGCTGTCAATTAAATTTACAGCAGTGAGGGGGGCCGAATCCTACATTCCATGTCTATAGACGCCGAATGCTGGACTGAGGAGCATGCTCCCAAGGTAACCCCCCGGGAGAGCGCTTCTCCTAGGGGGTTATACAATGTGGGGAGGAACTACCAGCACCACCAGTCAAGGATTGGGGTCACTCTGTGCAAAACAAACTGCACAGTGGAGGTAAGTATGACATGTTTGTCATTTAAAAAAAATAAAAAGTGAAGCCTTACAATCACGTTAATGATTGATGTAGGCACACTCATGACATTGTCCCACTGAATTCTCATTGAGTAATCTCACAATAGGGGAGTCCAGCATTGAAAAAACAAACAAATCACTCTGAGTTCCAGAATGTTGTTTGGAATGTGAGCTTTCTCTGAAGACCAAATCCCTTGCACGAATAGGGTGTTCAGGACTGCTCCACAGACTGACAGGCTGCAATCTGTCATGAGAACGTTCCACAAATGTTGAGAATATAGCACAGGGTCGGAAATCCACCAAGCTAAAATTTAGCCTTGGGGGTCAAAGGCATGGGGAAGTCCAAGAGCCAAATCAGTTTGTCCCATGTGGCTAGAATGTTAGGTTGACATGGTGTGCAGAGAAATTGGGTTACGAGGCAACCATGAGATCCAAGAACCTCATGCAAGCACAAATTGAGTGCCTATTCTTGGGCCTGGATGGCACTGGCAAGAGAAAGAAATACGTTTTTTCCAAGGCAGAAAAATCCTGGGCAGTATCAGGCTCATAAGAAGAGTATCAGTATCAGACTCAGTGTCAGATAATCAAATTTGTGAGATGGATCCAGTGATTACTTTTTCAGGTGGAGGATCAAACCAAAGTTTTGTAGGACTTCATGTAATTTGTTTGCAGCTCCCTTGAGCTTGGGATCTGGTATTGCTAAAGTGAGGGAATCCCCAGTGGGGTAATCTTGGAATGGGATGAGTAAATAATGGGACAAACAGTCTGCATTTAAGGCCATTCAACCGTATACACATGGCTGTCAGATTGGGACAAGCAGCTGTGTCCATGCAGCCGTTGCATCCCACTAGACAGGAATGGGCTGCCTGCAAGCAGAACCTGGGAGTGAAAGCCACGTATATATATATATAAGGCGCTCATTCACAGACTACAGGTGTCAGAGCCCATCTGAATGAGGCCTGATGCAGGATTAAACATTACATGCCAGATGCACACAGTGGGGTACTGGTCCAGTCCCCAAATGTTACTGATCCTGAAACTGCTAGCCCAGGGAAATAAGCAGTCAGATCTTACCAGAAGTGTCCGAAGACAAAAATGATAAGATATTCTCCAAAAGAGACAGGGTCCATCATCTAAGGCCACTAGTATAAAAAAAAAGTAGTTTAATGGAGTTGGTAGGGTTATATGAGTGTGCACTAGGGGTGGCCCTAGCAAGTTTTCTTGTCACTGTCCAAACACCTGAAGGTAGCCTACATATAACATTTGGTCTATGAATACAAGCTCTGTGTCCTGTACTATAGGATTAAGATACAATGATATTCTGTATTCATTACTTCAGTACCACAAAGTAATGACAAAATCATTGTTGAACTGATAGGCCCAAAGCAGAAAGTAAAAAAAATGCTCTGGTCCATTAGTATAAAGGTGCAAGAGCTGAACTGGTAAAAGATGATTTTAAGTGGCCGCCCAGAGCAATGAATGAAAAGCTATATTTTCACCTAAGGAAATGGTGCTAACTGTCTTCATCCATTGTTAAATATGTACACATATAGAAGGTTAGAATGTTTCGTAGACAACATTATTACCTCAGATGCCAATTGATGCATCTTCATTTCATAATCTAGCTTGACAATGAGCTATTGATTTATGAAGATGGAAATTCTGAAAACAACAATGTTATTAAACATTTTCTGTATCTAGCCTGGGGTTGTTGCAATGTGAATATTATTTCAATTATCCATGCATAGGATTTATACTATATGCTGTACAATATAACAAAATAGCATAATATGTTTATGCTCATAATTACCAATCCACATCCAGTTACCACTTTTAGATCTGCATTTACTGAACTTTTATGCCGCGTACACACGGTCAGAATTTCCGACAAGAAAAGTTTCATGTGAGCTTTTGGTCGGAAATTTCGACAGCAGATTTTTTCTGTCGGAATTTTCGACAGCAAAAATTTAAGAGCTAGTTCTCAAATTTTCGATGGGAAAAGTTCTTGTCGGAAATTCCAATTGTCTGTATGCAATTCCGACGCGCAAAAAAACATGCATTGCTCGGAATCAATTTGACGCATGCTCGGAATCATTGAACTTCATTTTTCTTAGCTCGTTGTAGTGTTGTACGTCACTCTTGGCATTCTCTTGATGAGCTTCAAGAGGTAGTCACCTGGCGCAGCACCCCATCACTCTCCTTCTTGGTCAAATAGCCCTTACACAGCCTGGAGGTGTGTTTGGGGTCATTGTCCTGTTGAAAAATAAATGATGGTCCAACTAAACGCAAACCGGATGGAATAGCATGCCGCTGCAAGATGTTGTGGTAGCCATGCTGGTTCAGTATGCCTTCAATTTTTAATTAATCCCCAACAGTGTCACCAGCAAAGCACCCCCACACCATCACACCTCCTCCTCCATGCTTCACGGTGGGAACCAGGCATGTAGAGTCCATCCGTTCACCTTTTCTGTGTCGCACAAAGACACGGGGGTTGGAACCAAAGATCTCAAGTTTGGACTCATCAGACCAAAGCACAGATTTCCACTGGTCTAATGTCCATTCCTTGTGTTCTTTAGCCCAAACAAGTCTCTTCTGCTTGTTGCCTTTCTTTAGCAGTGGTTTCCTAGAAGATATTCTACCATGAAGGCCTGATTCACACAGTCTCCTCTTAACAGTTCTAGAGATGTGTCTGCTGCAAAAGGTGGCTACTTTGAAGAACCTAGAATATATATTTTCAGTTGTTTCACACTTTTTTGTTATGTATAATTCCACATGTGTTAATTCATAGTTTTGATGCCTTCAGTGTGAATCTACAATTTTCATAGTCCTGAAAATAAAGAAAACTCTTTGAATGAGAAGGTGCGTCCAAACTTTTGGTCTGTACTGTGTGTATATATATATATATATATATATATATATATATATATATATATATATATATATTGTAAGGGGTTAGCTCGGTAGCGGGGGTGTGTGACCTCCTGAGTGGGTTCACTACATACTGAATTATACAGAGAGGCAGCCGTGGGTGGTTGAAAAAACAAGGGTTATGGTTTATTCTTCCATATTGCTGGAAACAAGTGCAAGCATCCAAACAGCATAAACAAAACAAAACATAAAATAAACCCTGGCCACTTGGGCCGTCTACCTTCACAACACAGGAACCTACCTATGGAGTCTGGCACAGCCTACTGCTGGGCAGACACTGCTGGTCTTCCAGCAGAAAACAATAGTCTTTTTGATTTTCTTATCACACAGCAAAAAATATCAATAACCACTTCACCTTTAGAAGTCTTCCTCAGCTCACTGCTCTCCTTAACTCAACAAGCCTCAGGATGCAGCATTCAGTAGTAATCCTCTGGACAACTTATAGAGGCCTTAATTTTCTCATTCTGAACAGCTGAAGCTATCCAACGTCCTTAAACCTTTCTGGCTACCTCTGTAGCCGACACCTGATAGTAATTGGTGAATTTTCTAAACAAGGCAGAAATGTATCTCCCATCTGTGACAACACCCCCAGATTTACCTGGCTTCCTGTCACAATATATACACACAAGGATGCCTGACATTTGTTTTTAGAACCTCAGTTGCATACTTTGAGTGATCCATATTTACTAGGGAGCCTCCTTTATCCACCAGCTTTTAAAGTATGGCTTTTTGTGATCTGTTAGCGTGCTTCACTTTGTCAGACAGCTTCTTTTTATGTGATTTCTTAATCCAACAGGTCTGGCAGTAATCAGGCCTGGGTGTGGCAAGTGAAATTTAGGTCAGCTTTCCAAAAAATTGTGGTTAATCATAGTTCATTCATCATTCAGCATGGGAGGGGGCAATTACATTTTCATATAGGGCCAGGCAGGTTTAAACAGCTTTTTTCTCTTAACCACTTGCCGACCGGCTCACGTCGATATACGTCGTCAAAGTGGCACGTTCCCGCAAATCGGTGTATGGGTACTTCAGGCTCCTTTAAGAGCCATAGTAAGTGCCCGCGATCGCGGGCATGAGAGCCAGAATGGGGATTTGTGTGTGTAAACACACAAATCCTTGTCCTGACAGGAGAGAAGAGACAGATCTGCTGTTTGTAGTAATTACAAACAGCGATATGTCTCCTCCCCCAGTCAGTCCCAACCCCCACAGTAAGGGAACACGTTTAACCCCTTGATGTTAACCCCTTACCTGCCAGTGTCATTTACACAGTAATCAGTGCATTTTTATAGCACTGATCCCTTTATGAATGTCAATGCTCCCAAAAAAATGTCAAAAGTGTCCGATCTGTGCACCACAATGTCATAGTACCGCAAAAAAATGCAAATCACCGCCATTGCTATTAAAAAAAATAATAATAATAAAAATGCCATACATATATCCCCTATTTTGTAGAAGCTACAACTTTTTCGCAAACCAATCAATATATTCTTATTGTGATTTTCTTACCAGAAATATGTAGAACAACACATATTGACCTAAACTAATGAAGAAATTCGTTTTTTAAATCGTTTTTAAGGGATATTTACTATAAGGAAAAGTAAAAAATATTGTTTTTTTCAAAATTTTATAGCGCAAAAAAAAAAGAACTTCAGAGGTGATCAAATACCACCAAACAAAAGCTCTTTTTGTGGGGAAAAAAGGAAGTAAATTTTGTTTGGGTACAATGTTGCAGTACCGCGTAATTGTCAGTTAAAGAGACGCAGTGCCATATCGCAAAAAATGGGCTGTTATTAAGTAGGAAAATCTTCTGGGGCTGAAGTGGTTAATAAGTGAAATAATAATTTAAAACTACATCTTGAATTTACTCAGGTTATCTTTGTGTAATATTAACATTTTTGGATGACCTAAATCATTGCAGCCGCAATTTTATATCTATTAGATCCGACAGGCCTAAGTCTCTTACGCCGTCGGATCGTAACTGGATATTTACGCTGGCCGCTAGGGGCATGTACTCTGATTCACATGATTCACATGTCAAAATATGTAAATCAGCTAGATACGCAAATTCACGAACGTACGCCCGGCCGACGCAGTAAAGTTACGCCGTTTACGTTAGGCTTTTCCCGGCGTAAAGTTACTCCTGCTATAAGTGCGGCGTTCCAATGTTAAGTATGGCCGTCGTTCCTGCGACAAAATTTGAAAATTTTACGCCGTTTGCGTAACTCATCTGTGAATGGGGCTGGACGTAATTTACGTTCACGTCAAAACCAATACATCCTTGCGGCGTATTAGGAGCAATGCACACTGGGAGATTTCCACGGACGGCGCATGCCCGACGTCAATCACGTCGGGTCATGGTTATTTTACATAACACACGCCCCCTGTTCCAAATTTGAATTAGGCGGGCTTACGCCGGACGATTTACACTACGCCGCCGCAACTTACGGAGCAAGTGCATTGAGAATATAGCACTTGCCCGTCTAAGTTGCGGAGGCGTAACGTAAATCAGATACGTTACGCCGCCGCAAAGATAATCTGGCCCTTAGTACTTCCAAAAAGGTAAGAAAGAAAAAAAAATATTTTTAATATCCAAAAACTAGGTGTTGAAAAGAGGTCCTTCGTTTAAGACCACCTCTCAAAAATGGGTGGAACTCAGCTTTAAGTGTGAGAAATATGCAAAAAAAAAATTAAAATCAGGAAGGGGGCAAATACTTTTTCACACAACTGTAGTCTTCAGTGTCCTGATCAAACCTTGATTGTTTTATCCTTTCCAGCTCACTCCTAACTGCAAGCATTGCACTTTCAGGCTTGGTTCACACTTATGTAAATTGGATGCAGCAGTTTTCTCGCATCCAATTCGCAGGAAAGGAGAGTGTGACCGCCTCTCAACGGAGCCTGTTCACACAGCTCCAGGGCAGTCGCAGAGTGCACAGCAGAATAGTCCTCTGCATCTTTGGCTCTGTTTCAGGTCCGAATTCTGGCAAAAATTCAGACCTAATTCAGACCTGAAGCAGTGAACGGGACGCTCCGGATCCCCTGCTGAAGTGAATACATTGATTGTATCTGAACTGGCAGTGAGATTGTTGCATCAGGTACTTAGTAACTTTTTCAGGTTTTTGTAGGTAATTTAAAGCTACATCAAAAGTCACAATTTGGGGCACTTACCTTCATGTGTGTTATATATGCTTTTTCAGACTGTTGTAGTTCATGATGATCCATGTGTAGTTAGTAATATAAGTTAAATTACACTTTAAAAGAGGGGTCTCCAAACTTTCTAAACAAAGGGACAATTGACTGTCCATCAAACATTAAAGGGCAAGTTCACCTTTGTACACATTTTTTTTTCTAGTTTCGAGCTCCCCTATGCACCAATAAAGCATTCATGTAATTTTTACTAGTTGCGCTTTCAGTGCTATTAATTGTTAACGGCACACCAAACACAGAAGCAAAAACACATTTTGTCATGTGAAAAAATGAGGGGCAAATGCTTCAAAACGCACAGTAAAAAACACACAACCCACAAAACATCCCATTAACCACATGTAGTGCAGCCAATTGGAATTACCGGGCTGTCCTATGCGTGTAACAGGAAAAACGAGACACAAAATGTGCGCTCCCACTATGTTAGATGGGAATGGGGCCTGAAAGTGAAATTGGTGCAGTAACACAAGAACAATGAGGCTCCATTCACATCTGCACGTTTCCTTGCATTTCAGAAATGCACTCTACCAACAAAAAAAAATATTGCAGTAAAAAAAACACCAAGCTCTACTCTAAAAAAAAAGTTCTGAAGCTTCTTTGGGGCGATTGCTGTGTGTAGGGCAGCCCATTCAGGTGGATGGGCTGCCCAATGTGTGATGAGTGAAAATGCTCCAAAACGTCTCCCCCCCTCGCTAAAGAAAAAAAATATGCATGTGGGAATGCGAGTTCTCGCTATGCAGAGTTGTGAATGGGGCTTGGTAGTTGAATGCTTGTCCACTCCCTCCTATGTGATTGTATAAAGATGGCAATACACTTTGCAATCTGATTGTGTATTTAGTGAGAAGGGTGATTACTTAATGATTGCATTTCATTTAAAAAATGTGCCCCTGAGAATGGGAGGGTGGCTGATGCAGGGTGTGTGCTAACGAGGTCAGCTGATCAACTCCTTCCTGTGTCATGACCTAAAGTCTGATCAGGAAGTAAGACATTACTAATGGAAACGTCTGGAAATGTGGATTAGGAAGACAAGAAAAGTAAGTGGCTGTAGATTTAATGTAAAGTGTTGATATTTTAGCAAAAAAAGTGCATGAATGCTATATTGTTGCATAAGGGAGCTGGAATTTAGAGAAAAAAAAAGTGTACAAAGGTGAACTTACCCTTTAAGGGGGCTGGAATGTCGCCAGTGGAGAAAGAACATGTCTTGGGGTCAGTGGGAGTAAACAATGCCCCATCATTGGCATTAGGGGGAGTAATAGTGCCCCATCAATGGTGTCAGTGGGAGGAATAGTCCCCCATATCATTGGTGTCAGTGGGAGGAATAGTGCTCCATCATTGGTATCAATGGGAGGAATAAACCCGCTTCATTGGTATCAGTGGGAGGAATAGTGCCCTTTCATTTGTATCATTTGGAGAAATAGTGTCCATCATTGGTATCAATGGCAGGAATTGTGCCCCATCACTGGTATCAATGAGAAGAATAGTGTCCCATCATTGGTGTCAGTGAAAGGACTAGTGCCCCATTGTTGGTTCAGTGGCAGGAACGATGCCTCACCTTTGCTGACAGTGGGGGGAATAATGCCTCAAGGGTCAGATAAAAGCAAGCAAATGGCCAGATCCGGCCACCCGGGCTGCAGTTTAGAGACCACTGCTTTAAAATAAAGAGAAAATTATTTGTGTTGCCTCATTCCTCATTCTGGAATAAGATGTACAATTGATATATATATATATATATATATATATATATATATATATATATATATATATATATATATATATATATATATATATATATATATATACATATATATATATACATACACACACACAATATATGTTAAATAAAACCTTCAGATTTTTTGCACATGTTCCAGAGGGGGCACATATGCCTTTCGATTATTTACTTTGTGGTTTACCACAAGAATACAATTTCCTACCATCTGTCCATTTATATTCAGAAGGGTCAGCAGTGCAATGGTGCAATAATGCACAGACAATTGAAGAAATTAGATACTTTGTTACATTGGTGCCAAAGGTGTAGTATCTGTGGAAAACAATGTCACGATTTCATCATCTATCAACCAGAAAGCCAAGAGCTTTTTTTAGCGCTATATATTTGTCAAAACTTACAGACAGATGTCCACCAGCTGATCTAGTTCAGTGCAGCTGCACTCATACAAATCTCTGCAGCTCACATGGCTCTGGTTCATAAGGGCTCCCAGCAGCTGAACAGCATTGGCAGGTGCCTCATCACAAACCTTCTTGAAGGCTAGAACTCTGGATGCCTCACTGTACACATGCTTCGCTCGTTGGTACAGCTTAAAGGTGGAAACTAAAAGAAAAATCACATATAAAAGTGAATTATGAGCATTCATTAGAGACAGGAGAATTAATATCCTTTTTTTCTTAGAAACATAATACTACATATCAAATACAAAACAACCTGTCTTGGTTACTCCATGGCAGTATTTCAAGCACACCTACAAATGACATAAGCTAAAGCTCTCCTGGGTAGGATTTATTTCTGACTGTTTAATTTTTCTGCTGCAAAAGACATATAAATCAGTAATCAATCATAAATACATGAAACAGACACTGCATATTTTTAAATGGTTTTCAGTGGGTCACAGGTATATATGAGGGGCCTTCAAAAAGTTTCTCCACTTTAATATATATAATAAAATGTAAAAGTTTTTGAAGAACCCTTGCAGTTTAATCTATACTCTACTTCTAATATGTTTGTATGAAACTTTCATCATTTTCTAGCACACATTGAGCACAACAAAACATTCTCCGGTAAACTTTTAATTCTTACATCTTTACAATTTTCAACATATAGTAATTTTTATTATTAGTTTTCAAAGTTACATTCAAAAAGCCATAATCTGGATCATTTAGATCCCATATATCAAAGCAATATTAAAGATTAAAAAAGATCATTCTTTCCAACATTTTGAAAGTCATTATAAGTGTCTTACCACTATATTCATAAGAAGTATCTATACTTAAATAACCATTGCTTCGTTTAGCTCAAATCTGCCCAAAAGTGCAAAAAAAAAAAAAATGAAAAAGAAGAGAGGAAAATAGGAAAGTAAAGAACGACATATAAAGAGAATAGAGAGAAAAAAAAGAAGGTTTTCACACACACACACACACACACAACTGTCCATCTCCCTAAGGCCTCGTACACACGGATGGACTGTCCAATGAAAACGGATCCGCTGCCGGATTTTGGTCTGATGGTTGTACACACCATCAAACCAAAATCCCCGCGGACAGGATACGCGGTGACGTGGCCGCGACGATGATGCGGCGACGTGCGCGACCCTGGAAGGTCAATGCTTCCACGCATGCGTCGAATCACTTCGACGCATGCGAGGGCTTTCGGCCGAGCGGACATGTCCAGTACAGTAGGTGCACGCGATATTGTGTCAATCTCGCTCCCTTTCTCGGCGAGATTGAGCACCTACGAGCCCCATCGCGGGAGCCAGCGCGATGGGGCCATATCCATTCACTTAGGGTGGGGGGCCGGTATCTGGGGGCCCCCTTATTAAAGGGGGCTCCCAGATTCCGATAAGCCTCCCGCCCGCATACCCCGACAACCAACGGCCAGGGTTGTCGGGAAGGGGCTCTGTCCTCATCAACATGGGGACAGGGTGCTCTGAGGTGGGGGGCCGCAGTGCGCCCCCCTGGCCCAGAGCACCCAACCCCCCCATGTTGAGGGCATGCAGCCTGGTACGGCTCAGGAGGGGGGGGCGCTCGCCCCCACTCCCTTCCTGGCCGGCCGGGTAGCGTGCTTTGGATACGGGTCTGGTATGGATTGTAGGGGGACCTCCTACGCCGTTTTTTTCGGCGTAGGGGGGCTCTCCTTACAACCCATAACAGACCTAAGGGCCCGGTATGCTCCTGAGGGGGAACCCATGCCGGATTTTTATTTAAAATCCGGCGGGGACTTCCCCCTCAGGATTCATAACAAACGCCGCACACGTGTAGAATTGGCGGGAATCCAAGTCGGATCTCCCGTCGCTTCTATGACGCGCTTGCTGGGATGTGCTGTCACTATTCCAGTGAGTGCGAGATGTCGGCGAGATCTCGGCACCATGTCGCCGAGAATCAGCGCGAAGCTGTCGTGCTAAAAACACAATATCACAAACACCTACTGTAAGTCGTACAGACGACCGAACATGTCCGACGGACAGGCTTCCAGCGGACATGTTTCTTAGCATGCTAAGAAACATTTGTCCGCTGGAAACCTGTCCGATCCGCCGGAAAATTGTCCGGTCGGACGTACAGACGACCGAACCTGTCCGCTGAAACTGGTCTGCGGACCAGTTTCAGCAGACATGTTCGGTCGTGTGTACGAGGCCTAACAGTCCGCCCGGGGAGCCGCCATACCAAAGCCGCATCGCAAAATGGAAACTATTTATAAGAAAGATTTCAAAGCGCCAGGGCCCAAAAAGTCCACCCAAGAAGACTATACAGCCATATACTTAGAATGGCATTCATGTATGCTTGCCGTTAATTCCTCCATTCTTCTTAAGTGGTTCAGCTGAACTATCCATTCTTTAATTGTCGGAGAAGTCTCTCCCTTAGGTCCAGGATAGATAGACAGTAAAGCCATTTCAGGAGATGTCTGACATGGCGTGGCAATAACTAAAGAACAGGTTTGGAAGACCTTCTCCCAAAAAGTTGAAGTTTGAAGAACCCTTGTGTAGAACGCTGTGTAGAGAGTGTGATGAGTCTGAAACATTATGGATGGAACTGTACATGGGTGTGCGTACACCAAAGGTTGTCATCTGAGTTTATTATAGACCTCCCAGTGTTAGCGAGGAGGTGGAGCTGGGACAGTGATAATAATGGTGGATTTTAACTACCTGGAAATTGACTGGAGTAATGGCACTGCTGGGACAGTTAAAGAGTAAAAATGTATAAACCTATTACAAGACAATTTTATGGTGCAGTTTATTGAGGCCTGGACTAGGAATGACGCTCTGCTGGACATGGTAATCTCAAACCATGCAGAGCTTATTACCAATATTCATATAAAAGAGCATCTGGGTAGAAGTGATCATAACATGATTTCATTTAATGTTAGCTGTAAGCAACAAAATACATAGGGGAAAGATAAAAACACTTAACTTTAAGGCTTCATTTCCACTGACGTTTTTACAGCCACTTTTCTGAGCGTTTTTTACAGCTTAAAAACGCCTGTCCATGTTATTCTATGGAATCATGCCCAAATAGGCATTTTTGAGCTGCAAATGGCATAGGCGTTTTTAAGCTGTAAAAAAAACGCGGGACCAGGGCGTTCTGTGGCTCCAGCAATAGAGCTGTAAAAACGCCAGACATTAAAAAACGCTCAAAAATGTGCGAAAACGCTACCGCAGCGTTTTTGAGCTCCAGCTCACAAAAAAAAAAATCTTTTTTTTTTTTTTTTACAAAATAAACATGGACAGGCATTTTTAAGCTGTAAAAAAGGCTAACAACAGTGGCTGTAAAAATGCCAGTGGAAATGAAGCCTAAGAGAGCAAATTTTCCAAGGATGAGGGCTGCTCTTCAGGACTTAGACTGGGAGGGAATATTGGCATCAATGGACACAGAACAGAAATGAGAATTCTTCAAGAGACTGTATGTGAACTCACTGCAAAGTATATTCCAATGGGCAATAAGTTTAAAAGGCAAAATATAAAACCTATGTGGCTCACGGCAAAGTTAAAATGGCTATAAATAATAAAAAATAACTTTAAAAAAATATAACATTTAAGGAACACTATCATTGTTTAAATGTTACAAAGAATATAACAGAATATGTAATAGGAAATCAAGGACGCAAAAATTCAAAACAAACAACAGATTGCAAAAGATCGTAGGACAAACCCCCAAAAATTCTTCAAATATATTAATAGTAAAAAGGTCAGGTCTGAGCATGTAGGCCCCTTACAATATAGTCTAGAGTGGGTGACTGGGGACAAAGAGAAGGCAAATGTATTAAACACTTTCTACAGCTCTGAATATACAAAGGAGCATGGGGGAACTCATGTCCATAATGATCCACAATGGCTCAAAAGTGATATGGTCCAGAAATATTTAGACAGAATAAAAGGTGGATAAACCACCTGGACCAGATGGCATCCACCCACGGATCCCAAAAGAATTGAGCTCTGTTATTTCAAGGCCATTGTTTATCATTTTTATTTATTTTATAATATTAATAACTAGAATAGTACCACTGGATTGGTGCAGGGCCAATGAGGTGCCCATATTTAAAAAGGGATCAAAGTCTTTACCAAGTAACTCTAGACCTGTTAGTTTAACTTCTATAGTTGGGAAGATACTGGAGAGTTTAATAAGCAAGCAAAGTGCATTCTTGCATTGGGAGGTATGGACTCCAGAGAGAGAGAGAGAGAGAGAGAGAGATCATTTTTCCCCTGTATAAATCATTAGTAAGACCTCATCTGGAATATGCAGTTCAGTTTTGGGCCCCAGTTCTCAAAAAGGATATCGGGGAACTGGAGAAAGTGCAGAGAAGGGCAACCAAACTGATAAGAGGCACGGAGTAGCTCAGCTATGAGGAAAGATTAGAGGAACTGAATCTATTCCCTCTGGAGAAGAGGAGAATAAGGGGGGATATAATCAACATGTACAAATATATAAGGGGTCCATATAGTGAACTTGGTGTTGAGTTATTCACTTTAAGGTCATCACAGAGGACAAGGGGGCACTCTTTACGTCCTCCAAATACAGAAAGGATTCTTCACAGTAAGAGCTGTGAAAATGTGGAAAAGACTCCCTCCAGAGGTGGTTCTGGCCAGCTCAGTCAATTGCTTTAAAAAAGGCCTGGATACTTTCCTAAATGTACATAATATAACTGGATACTAACATTTATAGGTATAGTTGTTCCAGGAAACTGATTGCCTCTCAGGGGGATCAGGAAGGAATTTTTTCCCCTGCAGTAGCAAATTGGATCATGCTTTGCTGGGGTTTTTTGCCTTCCTCTGGATCAACTGTGGGTAAAGAATTGTGTATATGGGATTGTATTATTTTTTTGGGTTGAATTTGATGGATTTTTGGCTTTTTTCAACCAGACTAACAACATATAGCAGCTTTAACTATACGCCGGAAAAAGCCGAACGAAAACAACGTAAAAAAATGCGACAGCCGCTCGTACGTTCGTGGATCGTCGGAAATAGCCAATTTGCATACTCGACGCGGAAACGCCAACTAGCGGACGCCGAAAAATTGCATTTAAGTTCCGACGGCGTACTAAGGCGTACACCTGTCGGCTCTAACCCAGATGAAGCCGTATCTTGTTTTGTGGATACAAAACAAAGATACGACGCGGGAAATTTAAAATTACGCCGGCGTATTAATAGATAAACCGGGGTAATCCTTTTGTGGATCTACCCCGTAGACTGCAGCCAGTCTATTAGCTTGGAGAAGGGATGGGGGAAGAGGAGGGAGTTCCTTGCACCATAACTCTAGTCCCTGCATGCAAGAGAGGCTCTGCACTTGATAAACACAGGTCACAGCTAAAGCACATGGCATTGCAGTGACTAAAAATGCAGCATGTCTGCATTTTCTTGAACCCCACTGAATGGCACTTTGTGTGACTGAACAGCAGTGCAGTGTAATAAAAAGAGCACTGTACAGCTCTCTGCCAGAGCCTACAAGAACTTTAGCCTACATGGTAAAACACTGAGTTTCACAGTGCAGGCTACCAAAGCCTCGTACACACTTTTGGATTTCCATCGGACAAACCCTTGAAATTCTGTGCCAAGAACGTTGGCTGTGAACTTGTTCTGCATACAGATGGCAAAACTTTGTCAGCCAACAAACATGAACGTAGTGACGTACTATGGGGTTTTTCAGCTCTTTAGCGCCACCCTTTGGGCAATTTCTGCTAATGTTGTCTTATGGTTAGCATTGGTTCAGAGCATGCGTGTTTGTACTTTGGATTTTTTTTCCAACGGACTTGTGTAAATAGGATGGGATAATCGGACAGCACAAATTTTTAAGCACGCTATCTAAGCATGAAAATCCGACAACAATTGTCCAATGGAGCATACAAACATTTCCTGCCATCACACATTTGTTGTTGCAAAAAACAATTGTGTGTACGAGGCTTTAGACCCCATAAACACTATACAACTTTTGTTATCTGATTTCCTTTCGATTTACCAAAACCATGTAGTACAAGGGCCTGCCTGATTGCATACAAACTGAAACTCTTATGCCGCATACACACGATCGGAAATTCCGACAAGAAAACTGTGGATTTTTTTTCTGACTGAATTTTGTCTCAAACTTGTGTTGCAAAGCCGAGAAAAATTAAGTTCAATGATTCCGAGCATGCGTCTAATTGATTCCGTGCATGCGTGTTTTATTGTGCGTCAGAAATTGCATACAGACGATCGGAATTTCCTACAAGAACTTTTCCTGTCAGAAAATTTGAGAACCAGCTCTCAAATTTTTGCTGTTGGAAATTCCAACAGAAATGTCTGATGGAGTGTACACGCAGTCGGAATTTCCGACCAAAAGCTCACATAGATCTTTTCTTGTCAGAAATTCCGATCGTGTGTACACAGCATTAAGGTTTGAACTCATATTATATGGTTTTGGTAAATCTAAAGGAAAAAATCTACAGAAAATTGTATAGTGTGTATCCAGCTTTAGACATCAGACCACGTTAGGATTACCGTTACAGACATCTCACTGGTTATGTGAAGGTACATGCATCTCACAGTCAAAGTTCTTATGATGACAATCACATAAACAGGAAAGTGAAGGTTGGCTTTTTATGACCGATATTTCTCATAAAACACAAGTTTATACTCAGAGTAATTCTTTCTCCCAGGCTGTAGTATATTCAGGTGTTTTCAATTTTTCATGACAAGCTTGTTTTAAAAGCACAATTCACTCCATTCTCATCTTCATCCTGGCCATGAATATTAGCTTATGCAACTGTAAGCTCTTGGCTACATAGCATTATATAAATAGGCAAACTGATTGGAGTAGAACTTCCTTTTTTTTAATTCTTTATTTATAGATCTTATGACAGAGAGCCATTATTGGGATTACAAGCAACATTTTACATGTATCCTATCACAGTGAAATACTGTTTTCACCTTTTTTCATCATTTACTGCTTATCAGCACTACTGATCTCCTCCAGCTGTTTTGCAGCCACTTCCTTTCAAAATGCATGTACTCCACAATGACTGAATGTTGTTTTTTTTTTTTATCCCGTGTATACCGCTCCTTCACCACGCCTTCCCATTTAAAACAATGGGAAACCGCGGCAATACCGTCCACAATGCGCCTCTGCAGAGGCGCATTGCGGACGGTATTAACCCCACCGCGCCTCCCGCCCCAGTATAAAAGGGGCCTTAGTCTTTGCATTGGGTGTCTGTGTGTGCCACACTAAGCATGGACAAGAGAAAGAGGAGACGAGAACTGTCTGAGGACTTGAGAACCAAAATTGTGGAAAAATATCAACAATCTCAAGGTTACAAGTCCATCTCCAGAGATCTAGATTTGCCTTTGTCCACAGTGCGCAACATTATCAAGAAGTTTGCAACCCATGGCACTGTAGCTAATCTCTCTGGGCGTGGACGGAAGAGAAAAATTGATAAAAAGGTTGCAACGCAGGATAGTCCGGATGGTGGATAAGCAGCCCCAAACAAGTTCCAAAGAAATTCAAGCTGTCCTGCAGGCTCAGGGAGCGTCCGTGTTAGCGCAAACTATCCGTCGACATTTAAATGAAATGAAACGCTCTGGCAGGAGACCCAGGAGGACCCCACTGCTGACACAGAGACATAAAAAAGCAAGACTACAGTTTGCTAAAATGTACTTGAGTAAGCCAAAATCCTTCTGGGAAAACGTCTGGGGGACAGATGACACCAAGATAGAGCTTTTTGGTTAAGCACATCATTCTACTGTTTACCGAAAACGGAATGAGGCCTACAAAGAAAAGAACACAGTACCTACAGTGAAATATGGTGGAGGTTCAATGATGTTTTGGGGTTGTTTTGCTGCTTTTGGCACTGGGTGCATTGAATGTGTGCAAGGCATCATGAAATCTGAGGATTACCAAAGGATTTTGGGTCGCACTGTAGAGCCCAGTGTCAGAAAGCTGGGTTTGCGTCCGAGATTTTGGGTCTTCCAGCAGGACAATGACCCCAAACATACATAAAAAAGCACCCAGAAATGGATGGCAACAAAGCGCTGGAGAGTTCTAAAGTGGCCAGCAATGAGTCCAGATCTAAATACCATTGAACACCTGTGGAGAGATCTTAAAATTTCTGTTGGGAAAAGGCGCCCTTTCAATAAGAGAGGCCTGGAGCAGTTTGCAAAGGAAGAGTGGTCCAAAATTCCGGGTGAGAGGTGTAAGAAGCTTATTGATGGTTATAGGAAGCGACTGATTTTAGTTACTTTTTCCAAAGGGTGTGCAACCAAATATTAAGTTAAGGGTGCCAAAAATTTTGACCAGCCCATTGTTAGAGTTTTGTATAACATTATGTCCAATTTGCTTTTTTTCCTCCCTTTTTTTGTTTTGTTCCAATACACACAAAGGGAATAAACATGTGTATAGCAAAACATGTGTTACTGCAATACTTTTCTGTGAGAAATACTTGATTTTCTGGAAAAATTTCTGGGGTGCCAACAATTTCGGCCATGATTGTATATATAATACCTGGCCCTTGGAAGTTGGAAAATACTGAAGTAGACACCGCTGCTCCAGGCATCTCCACTTCCATGCCACGCCGCTGCCCTGCTAATTTCTGAACACAGGAGACTGGTGTCTACTATAGTAATTTCCAGATGACGTCAGCGTGTAGCCCTACCCGCTGATGTCATCACGCCCCACGTGACCCCAGAAGTACGGGTGTTCGTTTGGAATTTGAAATTTTATTGTCGGCAAGCATTTTTTACGATGTATATTCAACTGGAACATTTTTGATAACAATAAAAGAGTTGTGTTTTAAAACGATAATACACTATTTGGAGCCTTTGTCCAACACGCTCCATTTCCACCTTGGAGATCGTACCTCGAAGCACAGTGGATGGGAAGCAGCTTTTGAGTGAGGAAGGCGGCCAGTGAGTGAGCAGAGTGATCGGAGTCCAGAAACATCAACATCTCGACCCAACTTAGACCCTGCAGAGGGCTATATCTGCAGGCGCTGGTGAGTGAGTGAGTGAGAAACTTATATAGCGCAAACAAATGCGAACTTAATCGCCTCAAGGCGCTGGCATCCAGAGTTGTACAGGTCTTTCAGATGAGGTGGGTCTTCAGTTTTTTCCTAAAAACCCGATGGTTTTCTTCCAAGCGGATGGTCGTGGGTAGAGCATTCCAGAGCCGTGGTCCTTGGACCGAAAATCTACGTTCTCCCTTTGATTTGTAGCGAGATTTGGGGATTTGGAGAAGGTTTTGGTTGGTTGATCGGAGCACGCGCTGGGTGACGTAGGGTTTTATTTTCTCACTTAAATATTGAGGAGCTTTACCGTGTGTACATTTGTGGGTGAGGCAGAGAGTCTTGAATGTCACCCGGTCCTGTACAGGCAGGTGACCTTGCTACAAACAGGAGGTCCACTTTATCCAGTAAGAGTTTTAATTTCTCCAGATATAGGTCACAAGGAGAGGCTTACCCTATTTTTCCCTGGTGATGGAAATTTAGAACATCTACCTATCTTTCTCGAATTGATATTGTTTCAATATTGGACTCACTATACACAGACATTGTCCTTTAAAATCATTGTTTTACTTTTCAGAGACTGGATTTCAATAAGTCACTTTATTCACATTTAGGCCCCTTTCACGCGGACGGCTGTTCTGTCGCAGTTAAAAGCATGTTTCTTTCTTTTGAAATTCAAGACTTCAGGCACAGCGATCTGCTGCATTTGTACACTGCGATTAGCTGCGTTTACATGCAGCTGCGTTTAGCTGCGGTTGCCCATTATTGTCATCCCCATAGCAACCGTTTTTATTTTGATGTGCTTCCTGTTGTCTTTTTCTTTTGTTCACGCTGCTTCCTGCAGTTGACACAGTGCACTGGGATTACCTGCAGTTATGTGCAGATAGCTGCACAAAATCGTTCCTGGACACAGTCAAATCTATTTTTTCTATCTGCACCAAACTGCATGTAACGAAACTGCAGCTAAACGCAGTGTGTGAATGGGGCCATAGGAAAGCGTTGTGTGCATTTAGCGGCGGTAGATAACTTCAGAATCCGCAGCTAAAAGCACCATTCTATCCATCTGTGTGAAAGGGGCCTTATACACTTGAATTGGCATCTGTATTGCACTGTATTAATTTAAGGGTATCATAGGATTTAAATTTACATCCTTATTAGCACGACTATTTTCTTTACTTATGTATTGCTTTACAGCAGTGTACTCTGCAGGGGTCTAGGACCTGGCTGTTATATATAGCAAGGATGTCCTGATCACAAAATTGGCTAAACTGAATTACAAATTGTTTACACCACAACAGTATTCCAGTATTGAAATTCCAATTGGTACTATGCTGACAGTGGTGCACACATTGGGGGTTATTTACTAAAGGCAAATCCACTGTGCACTATAAGTGCAAACTGCACTTGAAATTGCACTAAAAGTGCACTTGGAAGTGCAGTCGCTGTAGATCCGAGGGGGACATGCAAGGAAAATAAAAAACAGCATTTTAGCTTGCACAGGATTGGATGATAAAATCAGCAGAGCTTCCCCTCATTTCAGATCTACCCCTCAGATTTACAGCTACTGCATTCCCAAGTGCACTGTTAGTGCAATTTCAAGTGCACTTTGCACTTGTAGTACAAAGTGAATTTGCTGTTTGTAAATAACCCCCATTGTATTGTTGATCCTTCAATCCTCTCCACGGAAAAGTAAAGAACCGGCCTCCCTTATAACCACCGACAAGGGAAATAGAACTAGTGTACAGGCATACCCCGCTTTAAGTACACTCACTTTACATACAGTCGCGAGTAAGGACATACCCGTGAGTGTATGTAAAGTGCCTTACAAGCACTGTACAGACATTTTGCAGCCGCAGTAGAAGGAGCTGAAGCTCAGAGAGCATAGCCCGCCCTGTTCCAGTGTGCCCCTGACACCCCCACTACAGCCCCTGAGACCTTAACTACAGCTCCTAACACCCCCACTACACCCCTGACCCCCCACTACACCCTATAAGTGAAAAAAGGTATTGTTTCACTTTAAGTACATTTTCGTTTTACATACATGCTCTGGTCCCATTGTGTACTTAAAAGTGGGGTATGCCTGTATTGTAGGCAATTAAAATTATGTTTCAATAGGTAGTAAAACAAAAACCCTTTTCCAAATTAATTCCTGAGTACAGTGTATCAATGCTTCTATGACAATGATTGTCTACTAGCATAAAATCAAGAACTTTCAGTTTGGATACTTGCACTACATATCCAGAACACTTAACCGTATCTCATAATTTAGCTGTGACAATGGAACTTTGTTTTTGAAAAGACAAACTCTGGGAACAAAATAATATGAAGCAATTTTGTATCTTGTTTAGGGATAGTACAAATGTGTTTTTCATCTCCCATTAAAATAGGGTGGAGTGTGTTTGAATTTACTGTGGTGCTGTATATAAATTCCAATATAACAGAGGTGCCCAATGTGTGGCCTGACAAGGTTTTTTTAGTTGTTCTTTAGACATTGAGGTTGAATTCAAATTTACTGTGCACTTTTGAAGGTGCAGTTGTGCCAGAGCTTGGTAAATGAGGGAGAGCTTTGCTGGCTTCCACTATCCAATCATGTGCAAGGAAAAATGCAGTTTGTTTTTATTTTCCTTGCATGTGATTGGTTGTTCTTTGTAAAGTGAAGCTTTACCTCATTTACTAAGCTCTGGAGCAACTGCTCTTGCAGAGTGCAACTGCACTTTCAAAAACCCGCAGTTTAATTTGCCTTTAGTAAATCAACCCCATTCTGTTCTTCATATTCTGCTTTCTTTCTGCTGCTGAGCATCAGTACAAAGACAGCATTTGCAGTGATGATTGACACAAGGTCACACTATGGGATTCATTTGCTAAAGGTAAATCGACTGTGCACTTTGCAAAGTGAAGTTGCCCTTTGCAATTGCAGTTGCTCCAGAGCTCAGTAAATGAGGTAAAGCTTCACTTTGCAAAGTATACCCAATCACATGCAAGGGGGAAATTTTTTTTTTTTTTTGCTTGCATTTGATTGGATGATGGAAGTCAGCAGAACCTCTGCTCATTTACAAAGCTCTAGAGCAACTGTATATTTGCCTTTAGTAAATCAGCCCTGATTCTTCTATTATGCAAGTCTAAAGGGACCACATTTTTATTATGAGAAAAATCCTCTCCCATAGCCAACGATTAGATATTTGCTTTCACTAAGACCCCTTTCACACTACTGCGACGAGGCTGCGATTTTTCCGCGATTCGCGGGCGCGATTTCAGGGAATGCCTGTGTAAGTGCCATCAAATTCGGACCAAAGTAGTGCAGGGACTACTTTGAAGTCGGAACAACTTGAAGTCGTACTAATATGAATGGCTGTCATTGGAAATTATGGGAAACTACTTGTCATGCTACTTTGCCATCACAAATTGTGGTACAAGCTGTATAAGTGTGAAAGGGGTCTAAGCCAGTGTTCACCAAATGTCGCTCTTTGCTTGCCTTTATCTGGCTCTTGGCGCACTATTGCTCTTTAATCCACATAGGATGGTGAAGCATTAACATCACCAATAAACTACCCTTGCCCCATCCCTGTTAAAGAGAAATTCCAGGCAATGAGTATATCACTCACTGAACTGCTAATATGGTCTGTGAAACCATGCCAGTTAAAATTCCATTCAAATTGAGTTTTATGCAATTTACCTATTGCAACATTAGAAGGACTAGGCAGACTATGTGAAGGACCTCCCTCATCTAGTGCAGGGGTCTCCAAACTTTGGGGCACATGTGAGCCATTGCAAGATTTTACTTGGCCCGCAGTTGATGTGCAATCTTTGTTTCCCACCAAGCTGATGTGTATAGTCTCCGCTTCCCTCTACTCCCCCCCTACAGCTTGATGTGCATAGTCTCTGCTACTCCTTCAAATCTCCAGCACAGGTTTCCCCCTGCTGTGTCATTGTTTGTCATGCTGATAAAGTGCTTCCTGAATTAAAGAGGTAAGGGGGGCATTGATGGGGACCCTGATCGAAAAAAGAATGTAAGGGGGGACATTGATGTAAAGGGGGACTCATGGGGACACTGATGTAAGGGAGGACTCTGACATGTATACTGAAGGGGGGGGGGGCTTTGTTTTATTTTACCAAAGTTTATTCTCTTTTGTTCTAAATCAGATTATGCCGATTAACAAAGAAAATACAAGTAAGCAAAGGTTCACACTGAGCTGCGGGAATGAAGCCGTGCGAGTTCAGCTGAACTCACACGATTTGACTCCCGCATGTCGGCCACAATTTCAGAGACATCTGTACAGGTTTCTGCACAGATGTCAATGTAAATCGCAGCCCAAAATCGCAAAAAGTAGTACAGAAACTACTTTTTGAATAGTGCCATTGACAGCAATTGCAGCCGATTTGACATGTCAAATCGCATGTCAAAAACGATCCAGTGTGAACTGGGGCTAAAGCATATTTATTTATTTAAATTGTATTCATTCATTTATAAAAACTGATTTCTTTTCAGCCCCCGAATATATTTGTAAAATATAAGATTTGGCCCTCATACTGAAATATTTAAACACCCATGATCTAGTGCAACAAAATAATTGATATTGAGCCTGCCCAAAACACCAGATTACTGTCAACGATAGCATTTCAAGAAGAAAAAAAAAACGTTGGTTGCAGCCTACATAGAATAACCACATTAATTTTAAGCCATATCTCCTACATTTGGAATAGAACGGAGTAAGGAGTACAGCTCATTTTCTTGACATGAAAGAAAAATGAAGTCACAGTGAGGGATGATACTAAGAAACTGTGGCCACCAACGTTGTAAATAACAACAACCACATGTGACATGGTTCAGCAGGTTTAGACAGACTCGACAGACACTGCATGCTGACACGTGTGTATGTCCATATTTGTAAACTTTATTTCATCTTGCAACATATTTATATCCTCCAAAGACTTTCAAACAGTACAGCATGCTTGCAGTAGATGAAAACACTGTTACATGCAGCAACAGGAAAAAATGGAGCGCTGAAATATTTTCATGCATGATGCAAAACAATAGTTTAGCAACTATAGCACAGTATAAACCATGTATAGTGAAATTCCCAGATTAGTGCACATTACAAAAATATCTAAAAGGTACAGTTTGAGTCACAATCACAGTGCAGTTGTTATTCTTCTGGATATTTTATTCACCAGAGTACTCTTGATAAACAGGCTGATAATGAAGTAGACAGGTGGAAATGGCAGAGCTCTTTCACAGGGACATCTGAGGGGCCATATACAGGTTGTGTAGCCATCAGGCGCACACAGAAAAATGTCTTTGGGGGTAAAAGGAAATAGCTGCAGCAATCAATTATGTTGAAATGTTGAAAATTATAGTCTGAACATAGAAAAAATGGTAAGGATTACATGTGTTTCTGGTTATTTTAACTCTGAGTTTCCTATCACATATGCAGTACTATTGAACAAAAATTCCTCCAGACTCTTGGTTTTTAAAGCGTACCTGTTGTAAAATTGACCTTAGTATACTGGTTAATAAACACAATACCAGGCAGCTCCAGGTGTCTGTATGAGATTTCATCTCTTTATTTAGGGTGTTATGGTAGTTGAAAGTATGGGCACAGTTATATCTGGAAAGTCAGTACTGCGTTCTGTACACCTCTATTGGTCAGTGAGGCTACCCATCACAGTGATGGATCAAAAAATGTGAAATGCTGGCTTCTACATCTACAGCGCATCTGGAAAGTATTCACAGCGCTTCACTTTGTCTACATTTTGTTATGTTACAGCCTTATTCCAAAATAGATTCAATTAATTATGTTCCTCAAAATTATATATTTATTAAAAATAAACGGAAAAAATCACTATGACACTCAAAATTAAGCTCAGTTACATGCTTGAGATGTTTCTACAACTTGATTGGAGTCCACCTGTGGTAAATTCAGTTTATTGGACATGATTTGGAAGGCACACATCTGTCTATATAAGGTCCCACAGTTAACAGTGCATGTCAGAGCACAAACCAAGCTATGAAGTCTAGGAATTTTCTGTAGCCCTCCGAGAAAGGATTTTATTGAGGCACAGAGCAGGGTAAGGGTAGAGAAAAATGTCTCCAGCATTGAAGGTCCCAATGAGCACAGTGGCCTCCATCATCCGTAAATGGAAGAAGTTTGGAACCAGGATTCTTCCTAGAGTGGGCGGCCTGGTCAAACTAAGCGATCCGGGAGAAGGGCCTTAGTGAGAGAGGTGACCAAGAACCTGATGGTCACTCTGACAGAGCTCCAGCTTTTTTCTGTGGAGAGACGAGAACCTTCCAAAAAAACAACCATCTCTGCAGCACTCCACCAATCAGATATGGTAAAGTGGCCAGATGGAAGCCACTCCTTAGTAAAAGGCACATGACAGCCCACCTGGAGTTTGCCAAAAGGCATCTAAAGGACTCTCAGACCATGAACAAAAAAGATTCTCTAGTCTGATGAAGCAAAGATCGAACTCTTTGGCCTAAATGGCAAGTGTTATGTCTGGAGAAAACCAGACACTGCTCATCACCTGGCCAATACCATTCCTACAGTAAAACATGGTGGTGGCAGCATCATGCTGTGGGGATCTTTTTCTGTGACAGGAACTGGGAGACTAGTTAGGATCGAGGGAAAGAAGGTTCATCTTCCAACAGGGCAACGACCCTAAACACACAGCCAAGAAAAAGAAAACAAAGGCATGGCAAGTGTAGCTGCTGACTTTTATTAAACAGACTAGGGCGAGAGGAGGAGTCGCCTAGGCGGATGAGAAGAGGAAGAAGGAAGTGGGACAGGAAGTCCCACTAAGAAGAAGTTACCCACTCCCCCCCCCTTAAAAAAAATGATATGCCAAACGTGGCATGTAAGGGGCGAGGAGTGCTTAAAGTGGAAGTTCCACTTTTGGGTGGAACTCCACTTTAATTTGCAAAATTTTATATTCAGCTGATAAGAAATTAAACATTTTAAAATACAGGTATATTTTAGTCCTACGTATAAGAAAATCAAGGGAACAACACAATGCATTCCCTTAAATTTTTTATTTTATTTGTTGACCAATTTGCCAGGTTTCAACAGTCTGCCTCAAAAATGTCATTGTGACATTAGCTTTAAAAACAAAGTTATGCTAAAAGTCACAGGGCTGCGGTGCGAAATCCGTTCAATGGTCTTCCCATAAACTCATAAAAAAAGTTTCCAATTCCTGTTAACATACATAAATCTTAACTCAAATGTCTATGGACAGCTACAACCCCTCACAGCCATTAATTATAGCCCATTAACACCATTTAGCAACACACACATAATATTCAACAACTATTCTAAAACCTACATAATGTGTATTCTGCTAGTAGTGGTAACTAACTAACTACTAGTATACTTCTACATGGCATTGCTGAAGTGTCCAACAAAAACAAAGCCAACACCCTGTAAAATAAGTATAACTTAACATTCAGAAATAAGCTACTAAAATGTAACCAAATATTTGAAGAACTTGGCCTTTAAAAATGTAGCTGGTCAGTATAGTATTATCTAAGACTGAAGGTGGTCTGAGAGGAAAGCCAGATACAATACACAATTTATGCGAATACGACCAAACTGTTTTAAAGATTAGAAAACAGCAGTCTAATGCCGCGTACACACGATCAGTCCATCCGATGAGAACGGACCGATGGACCGTTTTCATCGGTTAACCGGTGAAGCTGACTGATGGTCCGTCGCGCCTACACACCATCGGTTAAAAAAACGATCGTGTCAAAACGCGGTGACGTAAAACACAACGATGTGCTGAAAAAAAGTTCAATGCTTCCAAGCATGCGTCGACTTGATTCTGAGCATGCGTGGATTTTTAACCGATGGTTGTGCCTACTAACTATCGTTTTTTTCCCATCTGTTAGGAATCTATCGGTTAAATTTAAAGCAAGTTGGCTTTTTTTTAACCGATGGTTAAATACCCTATGGGGCCCACACACGATTGGTTTTGACCGATGAAAACGGTCCATCAGACCTTTGTCCTCTGTTTAACCTATCGTGTGTACGAGGCCTAAGTGGGAGCTAAACCACCCCTAATACGTAAAAAAGACATGAACAGCAACTGCCCTAATATGGGGGGGACATACATCTGCTGTAATATAACAGCAATACACCTATGCTTTTTTATTAGAAAAAAGACACAGCATATAAAGATTATGTAAATTTCGATAATGAATTTGCCTAAATTGCTCCCTTTTGGTTTGTTAGGCCCCTCCTTAAAGGTACGGGGACGCATAGGACACCCAGTAAACCTGCCCTTAATCTATCCACTGCTAATTTTGCTCCAATTCAGGAGACTCACAAAATGATATAGGGTTAGTACTGCAGTACACTGGGGTGCCTTGACGTGGCCACTATGGCTTACACATATGTTTGCAAATGTGTGAGACTAAACTGCTTCTTTTTAATGTGAACAATTGGACAGGTAGATTTGGTTTTGTTCCAGGCTAGCTGGTGAGTGAGCTGGGAACTCTTTATTGTTTTTGGTGTGTGTTGCCCTTCCATGTGCTCCTTGCTACAAAGGCTAGTTATATATTAGGCTGTTTTTTTTTTTGTGCAGTTGGTCAATTAGAAAGCATGAATGCAGCCTTAGCATTGCCATGAATGCAGCCTCACCATTGCAAAAAATGCAGCCTCATCATTGCCATGAATGCAGCCTCCCCATTGCAATCAATGCATCCTCACTATTGCCATAAATGCAGCCTTACCATTGCAATCAATGCAGCCTCACCATTGCCATGAATGCAGCCTTACCATTGAATCAATGCAGCCTTACCATTGCAATCAATGCAGCCTTACCATTGTAATCAATTCAGCCTTACCATTGCAATCAATGCAGCCTTACCATTGCCATAAATGCAGCCTTACCATTGCAAACAATGCAGCCTTACCATTGCAATCAATGCAGCCTCACCATTGCAATCAATGCAGCCTTACCATTGCAATCAATGCAGCCTTACCATTGCCATCAGTGCATTCTGATCGATGCCCATCTGCAGCCTCGGAAGGGGTGGGACGAGCGCCAACAGATTACATGCAGGAGAATCTCCTGTTTACTCGGCGGCCTCTTTAATACAAAGTCCCGCCACCTAAGATAGGCAGAACAGTCGTCCAATGGCAGCCCAGGAGACGGGACTTCCTATTACAGAGGCCGTTGTGTACCGTATTTTCCGGTGTATAAGACGACCAGACGTATAAGACGACCCCCTAATGCTACTGTATTTCCTAAGTTTTTGCCTATACTAACTGTATAGAATGACCCCCCTTCTAAGGCTTCATATTGCCTAGATTTCCTTCTTCTCAATCGAAGTTGAAGCCATATGGCGCTGAGCCAATCATGACGAGCACTGTATTCTATTCTATTGAATACAAAGCCTGCTCGGATTGGCAGATATCATCAGCCCGCGCAGCTCTAACTCACTGTAATGTAGCCTCCTCAGATTGGCAGAGGTTGTCTCCAATCCGAGCAGGCTTAGCAGGCTCTGTATTCATCAACAGGCTCCATCGCCCGCTGGGATTGGCTGAGCGGTGCAAACTGTATGCATAACAGTATTACCGAGCATCCGGCAGCGCTGACATCCATCTGGCGGCTGCTTCATCCAGCGTATAAGACGACTCCTGGTTTTTGGATGTGAAATAGGTGAAATAGGTCATCTTATACGCCGGAAAATACGGTAAACAGGAGATTCTCCTGTATGTAATCTGACGGCACTCATCCTTCCCCCTCTGAGGCAGCATTAATAAATACGGTATATATCTTTTGTGGCTCAAAAGATATATAAATCCAAATCACCAGGGGGGACATATTAAACTGGAAATGCCCCGCGGGCCGGACTTTGGACATGCCTGCATTAAAGTGTGTCTTTGACCATAATGAAAGTCTCTTTAGGACTTTCAATGTGTCTGGCCTTCATGCACACTAGCAGGCTTATTTGACTAGGCAAAAAAGAGAAAAAGAAGAAGAAAATTCTCACTGCAGGCACCCATATTAACCAATCAGGACTCCTCTTCATTGATCTGATTTCAGCAGGATAAAATAACTGCTTGTCCCACTGGGGAAAAAAACTCACCATGTTTTAACGGCTTCATCAAAGCTATATCTTACCTAACCATGGTTTATGATATCACATGATTTGCCATATTAGAGAACAATTAGAGACCCTAGAGACTTACATAATCTGGTGGCTTAAATTTAAGGCTCAAGCCTACTTAACTATGCTTTCAGTTATGATGTGATATAAAAAAAATGTCGATTTGAAAATGTGTATCCATTTAAGATGTATGCGGACTTGCGTGAGAGATTTCCATAGCTCACACACTCTTGTAAATCACCATCGAACAGTAGTAACCCAAAGAATGAAGCACAAACACGTCTGGTTTCAATTTTATTGTGAAAGCTTTGCCAATGGCTGTGACTGATTCTTAGACCACCCTTTGGTAAAACAATTCTGTGCTGGCCGGATTACCTTAAAAAACTTTATGGTTCTCTCAGCTCGGCACGTTATGTATTGGCAAAGGCAATGGTTCTTTAACAGCAACCAGAAGATCAGAAAATCTTTTGTAATCTTTACAAAACAGCGTGCTCAAGATATCCAAAATTAAGTGTCTGGCCTTGATTAAAAGAAAGAAAATCTGTGTGTTCAAGTACAACGTGGTTTAAAGTCAGTGATTCCCAATCTTGATGAAAAATCTTTTGAGGGCAGACTAGAGCTTGGGGTATAAATTGTCTCAGGGTACATGAGAAAATAGGAATTCAGTGTATCATGTTCTATTTTTTATTTCCATTCATATTATGGCTGTGAACTGAACACAGTGCATTACTGCTAAATATGGATGTTAACTGGGAATAACTGTGCACACTTCACTGTTAAGTTAGGATAACAAATCATATACAATTGTGCTGTGTAATGCAACTGAAAAATGTATGCGTTATGTTTTAGGATACATAAAAGAAATATGTCTCCAGCAAACCATGGATCTTTGAAGCAAATTCCAATCCTCTATCTCAGAGGTCTCCAAACTGCGGCCCAAGGGCCAGATGCAGTCCTTTGCTAGCCTTTATCTGGCCCTTCCAAATTATATGAGGCACTATTCCTTAATCTGACAAACAATGGGGTACTATTTCTTCCACTGATACCAATAATGGGGCACCATACCTCCTCCTACTGACCACCAACCATATTTACCCTCACTGATGCTGGGTCCAGAACATTTTCTACCCCCAATGGCCATAATCCTGCCCATCTAAAGTCTGAGGGACATAAAACCGGCCCTTTGTTGGAAAAGTTTGGAGACCCCTGCTCTATCAAAAGATGTACTAGAAAACAAAACAAAAGTGAATCTTTTAAGACCTATGGCCCCGTACACACGTCCGAGAAACTCGACGGGCAAAACACATCGTTTTGCTCGTCAAGTTCCTTGTGAAGCCGCCGAGGATCTCGGCGAGCCGAAATTTCCCATTGAACAACGAGGAAATAGAGAACATGTTCTCTATTTGGCCCGACGAGATCCTCGTCGGCTTCCTCAGCCAAAAGTGTACACACGACCGGGTTTCTCGGCAGAATACAGCTCCGAGTTTCTGGGTGAATTCTGCCGAGAAACTCGGTCGTGTGTACGGGGCCTAAGAGTATGAGCACAGGTAAACTGGAAGGACAGGTAAACTGGAATCAATATACATATACAAGACTTTTAATCTGGGTTCCTATGCTCCCCTTTATTATTGAGGGGTATTTGATTTTGGATTGTGCTTTATTGAACATTCACATCACAGTGCAATTCACTACAAAATTTCAAAGCCGATCAGTTCCCCTTTGTCAGGGTCTGAAGTATTGCTTTTTGAATTTTGATGCAATCTTCCAGCTATTGATTTGAGTTTGCATTAATGATCCAAATGTTTTTTTCGTTTTTCTGTAAGTCACAATACACGGAGACGTGGATTACAACCGTGAACATAAAGTATGCTTGTGACATATTTCTTGTGTTTCATACCGATTGAAATCAGCAGCTGCTGCAGCAACCTAAACCCTTACAATGTATTTCCACTTTTGCACCCAGATTGGGATAACACATTCTTTGTATTTTTACATGTTTTTGTACCCTTTCCATAATTAAAAACAATAAATAAAATGAATAGGTACCTTTTTGCATGCATTTTCTAAAAACTCCAGGGCTAAAGAAAATCTTACTTATTTCCCCCTTTCTATGTAATGTTTATAAGTTAACTGATGAGTTGTGTTTTTCCCAAAATTAACCATCTGTACTGTGCTTGTTATCACTTGTAAACTAGATGTGCAAAACTAACTGTCCTAACAAAGGGTTAAAGGTCTGAAACTTGGGTGATGCATTCTATATTACTGTACAGTGGAACCTTGGATTACGAGCATAATCCGTTCCAGGACAATGCTTGTAATCCAAAGCACTCGCATATCAAAGCGAGTTTCCCCATAGAAGTCAATAGAAATTAAGATAATTAGTTTCGCATTAACTTCTATTGCATGCAATACTACATGGGGCGCTGGTGAGACTCGAAAATACTCGCAGACCATTCAGATGCAGTCGGAAACCCGCGGAAAGGCTTGGGAACAGAGTTTTTCCAAACGTGTTTCCGAATAGTTCCGAACGCCCTCACACCTCTGGCCAAATGCGGTACTGCACACCACAGAGGCTTGAATCCTGCTAGTTTTTCAAGACAACACTCGCAAACCAAGTCAGGATTTTGAAGAAAAAAAAAGCTTGTATTGCGAAACGCTCATTAACCGCGTTAACCAAGGTTTTACTGTACTAAGAAAAAAAACTGTCCGAGTCTGTCGCCTACCCTCCACATCTGTCAGCTACAGTATTCTATTCAAAGCAGTAGAAGCTGTCAATAGTATCCTATGGGAAAACCTGCTAAAGAAGTAACCAACAAGCTAAGAAATGTTTTTTTTATTATTATTATTTCTACATATGCTGTGTAAATGGGAACATATAACAAACAAATGGTGGGGGTTTCTCAAATCTGATCACAAAAGTGGAAATACGTTTTTATATATTTATTACATGTTCTCATTCACATAACATCATTTATATCTCAAAAAATTTAATTGATGCTTACATGTTACTTGCTCATCTCCAAAACTGAAGTTTTCCTCTGCTGTGGAATGGGGCTGGGGAGTCAGTTTTTACCATACTTAACTTCCACAAATAACCTTGTCTGTACTGTGCTGACAGATCTCATTTTTATAATAATAATCATTTTCCTTCCACTTCATAATTATGTGCCATTTTGTGTTGGTCTATCACATAAAATACATTTACGTTTTTGGTTGAAACATGACAAAATTTGGAAAATTTCAAGGGGTGTGAATACTTTTTTTCAAGGCACAGTACATCTTGCACCAATAATGCTTTATATACCATGTATCTGAGGGATGTTAAAATGAGAAATGCATAGAGTTTAAACTGTCTCTCCATTAATGGTCTGCTACTTTAGGAGAATAATCAGAGAAAATTGTCTATAATTTATAAAAATCCTGTAAAACTATTTATGCAATTCCTAATATTTCATACGAGTACATATATGCTTACAAAACACTTACATGTGCAACATCACATAAGTCATAGAACAAAGTAAAAATTTTGCATCAATATACCTGCATTCAATCCCACCCTAATCCGCAAGAGAGTCCATGGTGGTACCAGAGAAGACATGGACTAACTAAAACAGTGATCTAGCAAATATATGACTTTATATATCATAAAATTCCAATTTATTATACAAAACATTAAAAGCATTATAAACCTTCCGACTTGCACCTTGTGATTTTCACCTGCATTATTTGTACATTGATCATTATTTTCATGGTGTAATTTAGTGATTGTCAGCAGACAGTGGGAGGATCCATAGATAATAGCCAGCCTGCCATTTGCTGTAGCATCTGCCTACTGCTTGCTATTGATCAAAGGATAGAGCAAACCTGATAAGGAACTAGTGTGTAAGCTTCCCCTGCAGGCCTCACCCACTGTCAGCATTACAGGTTGGTGAGAGCCTGTTGGCTGTGAAGCCCAAATTGTCCTTAACAACCAATGACAGGTAGGGAGGGGAGGAGTTAGCAGTGGCAAACATGTCACCCTGCTACACAACATACAGAGAAAGGCACTCTGCCTGGCTCTCTACACCTACTTGATCTTGGTTAAAATGATCTCCAGTTTTTCTATTTACAGTGTGCTCTTTGTTATCTAATTATTTAGAAATGGGTACAGCCATAGCGCCACTTTGTATCTGGAGAAGGACCTTTATTAGGCTTATTAGGCTAATACCATCATATAAGTGGTGCAAATGCTTTAGTAGTGAATTATACCCGAGAGGGTTGGCAGCCGGTCAAGATTCTGTTCTCATATAAGACACTAAGCCTGTGTTGTGAATTTTGAATTTTTTTCTTGTTGTTCAGAATACCTTATGCTTTAGAGTCGGTTCACACTAGGGCGACACGACTTCCAGCGCGACTTTCAGAGGCGACTCCTACACGACTTGAGCATGAACCACAGGGCGATCTGGGGCGATTTACAACACGACTTGAAGTCGTCTCCAGGACAGGAGACTTTCCAGTGGCCAATCAAACAACAATCAGCTCTAAGGGAGGGAGGGGGAGGGAGAGGTTTGCCTGAGAGATGTATGTTATCTTCCTGGAAAGTCGCTTCAGTTAAGACAGTGATCAGACTTGGATCAGACTTGGAGGCGACTTCCATTGAAATCAGTGGCCCAGATTCAGGTAGCAATTGCGTCTGCGTAACCATAGTTACGCAGCGCAATTGCTTACTTGCGCTGGCGTTTCGAATGCTCCTGATTCAGGAACCTCGATACGCCGACTGCAGCCTAAGATATGACTGGCATAAGGCTCTTACTCCAGTCATATCGTAGGCTGCATTCTTACGATGGCCGCTAGGGGGCGTTCCCGTAGTGGTCAGCGTATAGTATGCAAATTGCATACTAACGCCGATTCACTACCCTACGCGAGCCCTGCGTATGCAGTTTCCGTAGTTTCCGTTCGTCGGGTTTCGCGTAAGGCTGCTCCTGCTAATAGCAGGGGCAGCCAATGCTACGTATACCCATCTTTCCCGCGTCGCAAAGTTTAAATTTTACGTCGTTTGCGTAAGTAAATCGTGAATGGCACTGGACGCCATTTACGTTCACTTTGAAGCAAATGACGTCCTTGCGACGTCATTTGCCGCAATGCACGTCGGGAAAGTTTCCCGACGGAGCATGCGCACTATGTTCGGCGCGGGAATGCGCCTAATTTAAATGATCCACGCCCCCTACGGGATCATTTAAATTACGCGCCCTTACGCCGGGCATTTTTGAGGAGCGCCCATGCAAATTACGTGGCTACTGCTTCGTGAATGAAGCGTAGCGCAGATAATTTGCGGGGGCGCAGGGCAAAAACGGGACGCTGCGCCTCCGTAAGAAGTGCACAGCGGTACCTGAATCTGGCCCAATGGGTACAAATCGCCTACAAGTCGGATTGAAGTAGTACAGGAACTTCTTTTGAAGTCGGAGCGGCTCAAGTCGTGTGTATTAACACCGCTCCCATTCACTTGCAATGTTTTTCTCGACAGCGCGACTTGGGACGACTTGAGGCGACTTCAAGTCGGATCCCAAGTCACCCCAGTGTGAACCGGCTCTTAGTGTGTATGATCTGGACACGTCAGCTCTTGGGCTGAACTTGCTTGGCTGGTCAGTCCCGGACAAATTAGTAGCCCTTTAACATCTAAGCCACTAGTAGATTATTTTCTAACAACTGAAATGAATGATTTAAAAAAATGTGGCCATCTTCTTAAATCCCTTGCCAGGCTCACAGGCATCCACCACCATCTTTCTAAGTGCCGGTTCACACCAGCGTGATGCAATTGGCATCGCACTGCTGTGCAGATCACATGCGATGTCAGATTGTATGGCTGAATTCACAAACCAAAATCGTGCAGGACCCTTTTTTTTTGTCTGCACCAGAATCGGATCGCATGGGTGTCCACACTTGTGCAATCCGATTCCTGTCCGCATTCACAGTTTGCAGAGGTTTGCATAGGGCAGTGTGAACTGCCTGCGAGTTCTATGCAATGCGGGAACCGGCACTGGAATTGTGCTGGTTCCCTAACCGCACTGGTGTGAACCGGCACAAAGGGACTGATGCCCCGTACACACGATCAGGCTTTTGCCCGGCCAAACACACATCTGAATTCCAACGGAATTCCATCGGAGTAAAAGAGAACATGTTCTCTATCTAAAATCCGACGTAATTCCTCTGAATATCCGATAGAAAAACTCAGATGGGGCATACACACGGTTGGAATTTTCGATGGAAAAAGTCTGTCTGACTTTTTCCATCGGAAATTCGGATTGTGTGTATGGGGCATTTTTAGAGAGCTTTTTGAACCATGTCACCATACACATAAATAGCAAAGATAACACTAGACCATGGATATCTGAGGTTTGATTAAGACAGATACCACCAGAATACACCCTAAGGAGGTCCTAATCATTGTCACCCAGTCTAGAACAATTCTAGAGCTCATGCTAACATCTTGGATTTAAAGGTATGATAACTGAAGGGGTATATTTTCTTTATCCATGTGACAAACCTGCATTTTCTTAAGAATTATGGAAACAACAATTGTATGTATAATTTTGTAAAGTATATCACCTTTACCTGTAGGCACTGTTTGAATAAAGACCTATACTTGCTTGTACTTACTTTTTCGCATGACTATATACATACATACATTCAGTGACTTAAATCCACAGCTGATAAATACTGTTTAAGTCAAACAGAATGGATGTGGCACAGCCACTTTTGTACTTTTTTTATTTTCTTAAATCCACACTGGAACAATAGAGCAACTGTTTTGGGCATCCCCATTCTTTCTCAAGTTCACAAGGGCAGGGATGCCCGAAACAGCTGTTCAATTATTCCATTGTATATATAGACACACACACACATATAGTATATACATACGAACAAACATACTGTATAAGAAAAATATCCTCTAAATATGTTGTGCAAAAAGAATTTTGTAAAGCCTCTAGGTTTTTCACCTTAATGTATCCCAGGGGTCCTCGAACTACGGTCCGTGGGCCAGGTCCGGCCCGCCAGTGTGATTTACCCGGCCCACGGACTGCCCCTTTAATATCGCAGCAATCCCTCTCCCCTCTGCTACCTTTTTATCACACAAGATGAGAAACACAACAGGTCCGGACAAAAGGCAGGTCTTTTGAGTTAAGCAGCAGGGCGGTTTCAGCAATCAAACACCTGCCTTTTACTAGCAAAGTCCTGCCATGCTTTGCGTCTTGTGTGATTGAGGCAGTAGAGAGGCGAAGTGCTGGGATCTGTAATATCGATGGGGGGATCTGTGATAGGGGGTGAGATCTGTGATGGGGGGAGATCTGTGATGGGGGGAGATCTGTGATGGGGGAGTCTGTGATGGGGGGTCTGTGATGGGGGGCTATGTGAGGAGAGGAGTTTGTGCTGGGGGGATCTGCTATGAGGGGGACCTGATATGGGGGCTTTTTGATGGGGGGGAATCTGTGATGGAGAGGAGTCTGTGATGGGGGATCTGTTATTCTGGGCTTTGTGATGGGAGGGAGTTTGTGTTGGGGGGGCTTTATGATGGGGAGGATCTGTTATGGGGGCTTTTTGATGGAGAGGAGTTTGTGGTGGGGGTCTGTTATTGGGGGCTTTGTGATATAGAGGAGTTTGTGTTGGGGGGCTTTGTAATGGGGGGGGTCAGTTATTGGGGGTTTTGTGATGGAAAGAAGTTTGTGTTGGGGGGGCTTTGTGATGGGGGGCCTAATATGGGGGGAATCTTTGATGGGGGGGGAATCTGTGATGGAGAGGAATCTGTGATGAGGGGGTTCTGTGATGAGGGGGGTCTGTGTTGGGGAGGGGTTCTGTGATGAGGGGAGTCTGTGAAATACTAAACGTTTATGTTGATTAAAATTGTTCTTCATTTTAAATATTGTATTGGTTTTTCCTGTTTTTTTGCACTTCAAATAAGATGTGTGAATAGGTTCATATTTTTTTAAACTATAGTCCGGCCCCCCAATAGTCTGAAGGACCGTGAACTGGCCCCCTGTTTAAAAAGTTTGAGGACCCCTGATGTATTCTATGCATTAAGATGAAAAACCTTCTGTAGTGCAGCAGCCCCCCAGAGCCCCCCTTGTACTTACCTTAACCAGATCTTTCCAGCGACGGGAACGAGCACAGCAGCTGTCTAGGGTCCTCATTGGATAGATTAACAGCAGCAGAAGCCATTGGCTTCTGTTGTTGTCAATTACATCCAGTGACACGGGTTCCGGGGGGTGGGGCCGAGTCCTGTTGTCTGTGTCAATGAATGCAGCAGCAGGACTCGGGAGCACACCCACACAAGTGCCCCCACGGAAAACAGCTTGTGTAATTTTATTTCAATGTAATTGGTGAGACACTTTGCAGAACTGAGTTATCTAGTGAATGTTCACATACTTTGGATGGTTCCTTATCTTAGATGGTTTCACGACCAATACAACATCTGTACTAATCTTTGTGGAGAAACGTTTACATAAAAGGTCATTAGTGCTGTGATACAGTTGTTTAATAAAATGTAACGAAAAATTTAGGTTCTTCTCATGACAGCCATTCCATCGACCAGGTCGTTAAACAAATTGGTTGTTAAATGAAGAGCCACAAGTAATCAATATTTTAAGCATTCTTAACTACTGTACTGTATTGTATTGTAAAAAAAATGTCTAAACACAAAACTCCAGCTAAATAATGTTGTTTTAATTTGCATAAGTACAGAGCACAAACACAAATACTGTACTGTACAATAAAATTATGTATAGTGAGTCGTTTTTGGGTGGGGACAGCTGGTCGTAAGTCCGAGTGGTCATTAAACAGGTAAGTCATTAAAAGAGGAGTATCTGTACTCAGAAATTAAGTGATTATGTGATTGGATTTGATAAAAAATACATACTGAAGGATGCAACAACAGATGGATAGAACATATTGAAGGCCCAAAACACATGTTTTCAGCAGATTAGGTGGGCCTAATCAGTCTATATGTTCTACAGAATCTTAGGGGCAGTAAAGGAAAGGCAATTCATATTCATAAAATGGCCTTTTGAAGCTCATTAGGTCTGAGCATGCATATACAGTACACTGCACACCTCATGTTTTGGCTTTACATTTTTGGAATTTATGGTAATAAGTGAGACAATTCATTTCCTTCAGGGCCCATTCACACTATTGCATTGCAGTAACACACACATTCCGGCAAAAAACATCACCTGTGTTTGTAAGACATGGTGCCATTCATTCTAAATGCCAACCCAACACACCTTGCCGTCAGACGTGTGTTGCCAAAAATGCTACATCCAACCTTTTTACTGGGTCAATTGAATAGGCTGCCTTAAATTCAATGCATACCAATACTGTGGATTGGCTTTAATTGTCTGGATCACATTATATATGTTTGGGTGGTTATTTTAAAGTAGAATACAAGTAATAGACAAAGTAAAAACTAAAAAGTGACGTTTTTTTTTTAATTAGACACCCGAGCGTTACCGGTAAATCGATGCTCGTTTTAGCAGTGCTTTACCAATTTTTAAGCAGCACTTTTTACGCCCGTTGGCATGGGCGCTTTTAACCTCCCTTTCAGCCGAAGAAGGGGATAAAAACGCCTGTGTTGCGGCGCTTCCGAAGTGCTTTTCATTTATTGCAATAGGCAGGAGTGCCCCAACGATGACGCTTGCAGAACTTTTTCTAACGCCCCGCAAGCGCACCGCCCCAGTGTGAAAGTACTCATGCTTTCACATTTAGACGGCATAGGAGGCAGTTTTCAGGCGCTATTTCTATCGCAAAAACACCTGAAAACTGCCTCAGTGTGAAAGGGGTCTTAGAGGGCAAAAAAGCAGAAATGGTAAAATAAAACAAAAGCAGAAAAGGAAAAAAAAAAAGATATACAAAAAAAACTAAAAAAAAAAAAAAAAACATAAGCTAACCTTAATATGTACTTTGTACTAGCAATCAGCAGAGCTGTGCAGAACACTCACGGTGAAGTTTTTTTGTGAGAAGAGAAAATTTCTCCCTCTTGTGGGAAAAGACTTTATGCACAGGAGTCTAAATTTAATTTTACAGATTTTTTTTGTAAAAGAAATGCTTAACATAAAATTGCTTGCGATTTTTTTTCTATATGAAATGCCATTTTGTTTTACAAGTACAGAATATCACTAAACACAGCATCATTTTTACATTGCATACAACCAAGATTCATGAATCAATCTAGTTATAATTCAGGTTCTGTGTCTGACTTACCATCCTGGGTGTTTTGGCTTAAAATGGTACTACGGAGCTCCTGTAAACTTATTCCTAAAGATTGGCAAATTTCTTCTCTTGTGTATGGTTCAGGATGAATAACTTCCTCGACCAAAGCCTGCATATCTTCCAAGCTAGCATCCAGTCTGTTCTGGAGATCTCCTAACTTCACCAAGCTTTTCCAGTCCAGCCCTTTGGACTTTGCAAGAATCTATAATACAACATCAAGACTGAGTTTTTCTACATGAACTCCTCACATATACAGATACTATGCATTGCAACATATACCAAATCTAAATCAAACTGATTTTATAGACATTGTTTCGTAACCATATTATATTGTTTTTCCACTAAATACACAGCACTTATTTGTGATGCACTATATAACCTAAATCTCATATATTAAAGTTTTGTTAAACCATAGTGCACACTTTATTATAAGAAGCACTTTATAGAGCTGCACTTTATGTCAGTGGCACTTTGTATTGCACTTTATTGACTTGTACAGTGTATGGTAAATTATCATAACACTTTAATATATGAGATTATGGTAATATCCTGCATTACAAATAAGCGCTGTGTATTTAGAGGAGGATTATTTCAGCACCGTTTTTGTTGAACACAGCAGCTTTGTATTTGTATATTATTTGGCACAGGTGTATAAGGTACATTTTACATATTTTAATACATATATTATATTGTTATTCCCCTCTTTCAGTGAAAAGGGATACAACTAAATTACAGAAACCATGTCTGTTATTTCTGTTACCATTTTCAATGTACAGTATTTATTTACCAGATTATGTACACTATATATTTTCTTATAGATTTCTTTTAGACCTGGTATCATGGGCTATACAGGGAGTGCAGAATTATTAGGCAAGTTGTATTTTTGAGGATTAATTTTATTATTGAACAACAACCATGTTCTCAATGAACCCAAAAAACTCATTAATATCAAAGCTGAATATTTTTGGAAGTAGTTTTTAGTTTGTTTTTAGTTTTAGCTATTTTAGGGGGATATCTGTGTGTGCAGGTGACTTTTATTGTGCATAATTATTAGGCAACTTAACAAAAAAAATATATATACCCATTTCAATTATTTATTTTTACCAGTGAAACCAATATAACATCTCAACATTCACAAATATACATTTCTGGCATTCAAAAACAAAACAAAAACAAATCAGTGACCAATATAGCCACCTTTCTTTGCAAGGACACTCAAAAGCCTGCCATCCATGGATTATGTCAGTGTTTTGATCTGTTCACCATCAACATTGCGTGCAGCAGCGACCACAGCCTCCCAGACACTGTTCAGAGAGGTGTACTGTTTTCCCTCCTTGTAAATCTCACATTTGATGATGGACCACAGGTTCTCAATGGGGTTCAGATCAGGTGAACAAGGAGGCCATGTCATTAGTTTTTCTTCTTTTATACCCTTTCTTGCCAGCCACGCTGTGGAGTACTTGGACGCGTGTGCTGGAGCATTGTCCTGCATGAAAATCATGTTTTTCTTGAAGGATGCAGACTTCTTCCTGTACCACTGCTTGAAGAAGATGTCTTCCAGAAACTGGCAGTAGGACTGGGAGTTGAGCTTGACTCCATCCTCAACCCGAAAAGGCCCCACAAGCTCATCTTTGATGATACCAGCCCAAACCAGTACTCCACCTCCACCTTGCTGGCGTCTGAATCGGACTGGAGCTCTCTGCCCTTTACCAATCCAGCCACGGGCCCATCCATCTGCCCCATCAAGACTCACTCTCATTTCAGCAGTCCATAAAACCTTAGAAAAATCAGTCTTGATATATTTCTTGGCCCAGTCTTGACGTTTCAGCTTGTGTGTCTTGTTCAGTGGTGGTCGTCTTTCAGCCTTTCTTACCTTGGCCATGTCTCTGAGTATTGCACACCTTGTGCTTTTGGGCACTCCAGTGATGTTGCAGCTCTGAAATATGGCCAAACTGGTGGCAAGTGGCATCTTGGCAGCTACACGCTTGACTTTTCTCAGTTCATGGGCAGTTATTTTGCGCCTTGGTTTTTCCACACGCTTCTTGCGACCCTGTTGACTATTTTGAATGAAACGCTTGATTGTTCGATGATCACGCTTCAGAAGCTTTGCAATTTTAAGAGTGCTGCATTCCTCTGCAAGATATCTCACTATTTTTGACTTTTCTGAGCCTGTCAAGTCCTTTTTTTGACCCATTTTGCCAAAGGAAAGGAAGTTGCCTAATAATTATGCACACCTGATATAGGGTGTTGATGTCATTAGACCACACCCCTTCTCATTACAGAGATGCACATCACCTAATATGCTTAATTGGTAGTAGGCTTTCGAGCCTATACAGCTTGGAGTAAGACAACATGCATAAAGAGGATGATGTGGTCAAAATACTCATTTGCCTAATAATTCTGCACTCCCTGTATTGACTTTAAATTCTGCGCTGGATCTGCTCTCTGTTTATACATTTGAGGCTTGCAGGTTAAATTCTCACAGCCCACATAGCAGACATCCTTGGCAGTCACCAATTGGAAGCGTTACCATGTTTTAATCATTTTAAATTGATTGGTAAGTATCTGGTTCCATGGGTGATACTGGGGCTGGAATAGTTTGATACCCCCTTCTAAGATATATGTGTTATGTGATATCAGTTTTGTTAAATATTTTATATTTGATGTCTTATTCTGTAAATACTTATAATAGCATCTTGTCAGGGTGCTATTTAGAACAAACATGAGCATGTGCTGAAAAGGAGACAGCAGAATAAAAATGTGCATGTGCTAAAGAAAAAACCTGGCATAGTTGCCAAAACGTTACATGTTCCGTGCCCGTTTGTACAGAAATGCATATGAGTACAAATGAACGTGCGCACTGGCATACGTTCACGCACATCTGCTGCCAGAACCGATGCCAAACACCTTATATAAGGACAGTGGCTGCACTTTGAGCTTTTTATCTCAAAGAAAATTGTATTGAAAAAAAACAACCATTACAAGCATCAGAGCAAAACATTCACAGGTCTTAGTTCCACACAGAACACTGCAGGTTTCACATAAACATGGACAGTATATGCATCTTCACCATAGACACTTTAAACAGCAACTTGTGACAGAAGAGCAGTGGGTTATTCTGGATCCATACTAAGAAATAAGTTATAGAGTAACAGTTATAGTAAACGATCCAATATCAGCTCCACCGGAGCCAACCTGGGTACATTCAGCCAAGGATCCCAGAGCTTGGAAAATTTTGCTGTACTGCACCTTTGTTGGTAGACACGTTTTTCCAGTCTTAAAGTGTTACTCATTTGCTTTATCCATTCCCTCACTGTAGGGGGTTCAGTTGACTTCCAGTGTCGTAAAATCCGTTTCCGGGCCTGAAAGAGAGCCCTGGCCATCGCCTGCCTGGACACCTCCTCAATTCATCCATCATCTATAATACCTAACAAGCAAGGTTTGGGATCTTTTTTAATTTGAACCTAAAATACTTGGTTAATAACCCCTATCACCTCCGTCCAGTAAACATGCAACTTGGCGCAGCGCCTCAACAGGTGTATCAGGTCCCCGTGATCCCGCATGCAACGGGTGCATGAGGGATCATCTCACACCCCCATCCTAACTAGTCTGGCGGGTGTATAATGGACTTGTAGCAGGATATACAACTGGGACAAGCGCTGAGCAACATTCAGAGAGCACTGAGAGACTGCTGAAAGTGCCTCCTCCCATTGCTCCTCCTCAAACGGCCCCACATCTCCCTCCCATTGGGTTATCACCTTTTGAGTCATATCAGGCAAGAACTTAAGTAGCATAGTGTAGCTGCAAGATATAAAACCCTTGTAAGAGGACACCTCTGCCATATAATTAAAAATGTAAAGTATTGCTTTGAACCCAGGCATCCACACCATTTTCGGCCTTTATCGCTTGCTGTAATTGGAGGTAGTATAATTGCATGGACCTGGGAGCTGGAATTCCTCCTGGAGAGAAGCGAACGTTCGCAGCTGTCCATTATGGAATATTTGAAAGAGGTAGTTGATTCAGTATTGCTGCCACTTTTTACTATATTGCAGTTTCCCAATCTCTGCGTATCTTTCATTATGCCATATAAGGCTAAACTTAGTAAATCCTGTGACCTGTAGTGTTCTGACTTTATTCCAATTTTTTTGCATTAAATTATACGTGGGGTACAATTTGTTCGATTTGCCAAACTGTAAAGCTTCTAACCCCTCAGCCACCCCCCTCCCAATCGTAAATGTAAGGAGTAAAGTGGCAGAATCCGCCAGATTCAACTCCGGGGCCGGGGCTGGGTTGAGCTCCCTGGCTATGTGTTGTAGCTGAGAGGCCAGGTAGTACAGCTAAGGGTTTGGCAGCGCTAGTCCTCCTGTTTCCTTAGGCCGTTGAAACTGTTCCAGTCTCACTTGTGTCGTAGAGGAATGCCATATAAGTGATCGGAAAATAGAGTTAATGATTCGGAACTGTTTCAGTGGGATCACTAGTTTACGAATTATGTAACACATGAAGAATTTGGGGCATAAGAATAATTTTTATTATAAGGTTAATCCTACCCACTAGTGACGTTTTTAGCCTGGACCAAACCTTAATTTAGCAGAGGAGTGAGATTCAGTCTAAGATAATCCAAAGGGTCAGGGGTGACCTGTATACCTAGATATTTAATGGTCTTAGACACTGGGATATCAAGAAGCGTTGGCAGTTGCTGGTCTGTGCTCACATCAAGGAACATGAGTGAGGATTTATTCCAGTTCACTACCAACCCAGAATCATAACCAAAGGTTTGTATCACCCTCATAGCTTAATTCAATGACTTCTTGGTATCCCCTAATACTAGCATTGTGTCGTCCGCATATAACATTAACTTCTCCTGCAGCTCCCCATATTGGAAGCCTTGGATATCAGTGTAAGCGCGGATGAGAGCTGCTAGGGGCTCAATGGGGACAAGGGACATCCCTGTCTAGTGCCCCTACGCAAACTAAAGTCTTGGGACAATGCTGGATAAACTTTAGCTACAAGTACTCCTTGCTCCTGTGTTTCCTGTGATCCTTGGACCCGTTACTGACCCGGCTTGCCTTTGTACTTCCCTGCTGCCTGATCTCTGGCTTGACCCTGGCTTGGCTTGACCCTGGCTTGCTCTAAGGACTCTGCTTCTCTTGCTCTAAGATGTGCATGACCCTGGCTTGCTCTAAGGACTTTGCTTCTCTTGCTCTAACATGCATGACCCTGGCTTTCTCTTGACTACTCTTGATCCACTGGATCCCTGTGAATGACCTTGGCTCTGTTCTTGGCCACGCATCTGCCTACTTCCTTCCTTCCTGTGTATGACTTTGGCTACCATCCTGACTACGCTTCTTTAGTCCGATTCTGCCAGTCTGATCCTGTTCCTCGGGTGCCAGCTTACCTGTCCTGGTTCCGCTACATCTCTAGGGGCAACGGAGGTCCTGCCATCTGTCCTGACAGACCAGCTGACAACTATCCAGTTTGGCTGTGTTGTATGACCTCTGTGCTTCTTTGAGCCTAGCAGTCCCTATTCTCACCTTCAGGGGTTCTTGGTACTTAGCTGCCCCCTCATCAAATCAGCCTCAGACCAGGTACGTTCAGACACCGATCCTCTTGTTCCTCCCCCTGCAGCACTGCCAGCTTCTTCTCATCTGGGATTGGGGGGAAGGGACTGGTAAATGGCATAGAATCACAGCTGTGGCATGTGCATACCTCTAGCCACTGCCTCTGTTACTTTGTGTTTGAGTTTTGGGGTGCACACTCTAATGCAATACTGTAGGCTGCGTATACCTATGCTGCTAGTACATCTAACACTACATCCCCCCTCCAGACTGACAATGCTTCTGTCCAAAGGTGTCTCTGTAGCTTCTTTATGCAGAGTGGGGGCACCCTAATACAGGATGTGTGTTGCTGGCCAGTTTACCAGGTGAAAACAGAGTGGGGAAAAATTCAAAAAAATTATTGATAAACAGTAATAAATTACTTTTTTGGTATTGGGTTTAATATCTCTTTAAGCAGTTTAAAAAAAAGGTGAAAGTCAATATAATTGTTTAAAACCAAAGAATTTCTGTTTCTGAGGTACAGAGGTTATTAGGTACTAACCTGCTTGATGCGCAAAATGTTCCTCTACCTTTCAGAGAATTGGATAGCCATTAAATTAAATATATGCTACAGGAATGACCATTTATGTACAGTATAAAAAAAGCTTGTACTGGATTTGTGAATAGTTTATGTAAAATTGCATACAGGAGGTCAGACAGTCTCTTCTGCATCCAAGAAAACCTCACCCTGGATATGTGACACATAGGAAACCACAACATTCTGCAGTAACAATGTGGTCAGTAACAAGTACAATAAACCAGAGAAAAATCCGATGGGATTAAATGTTGCGCAGCAAACCTGCATTAGCATATTGTGACATCTGGTTTCTCCAGTATTTATTGAAACAGATAATTTTATTCTGAAACCCTGCTGATTTGTAGTATAGCTGCACTTTTGCTGAGAAAAAAAAAAGAACAATACTTTTCTGGTCGGTTACATTTACGGAAAGTATTTTAGCAAACATCATTGTACAGTCTGCGATTTAGTGCCCACAAATGTTCTGCATTTGCAATTTGTGTTTGGGTTGCTGTTAACTTCTCAGTGGCACATGCATGCAGAGTGCAAACGCTGGGTTTCCAAATGCAGCTTTTCTGTGCTGAATTCTGGTTTAAACTGGTCCTAAACATGTTGGGAAACCCTAGATCAGGGGTGTCAAACTCAATTTCATCACAGGCCGAATCAGTATTATGGTTGGCCTCAAAAGGCTGGTTGTATCTGTAAGACTATATAAAATGATCTACTCTTTACTATATTAAATAATTGCCTCTGCATTTGATGATTACTGTTTTATGTAATAACCTAAGACTTAAAGGAGTCGTAAAGTCTCAAGGTTTTTCATGCGATCGTTCTAGTGATGAGAACGAGCCTAGCAGCTCCAGCCACTGTCTTCGGTCCTCATTGGATAGATTGTCAATTAAATCCAGTGACATGGGAGCCGTGTGAATAGATGCAGCAGCAGGACTCGAGAGCGCACCTGCATGAGTGCTCCCATGGAACACGGCTCTCCGTGGGGGCACTCTATGAGGAGGAGGGACCAGGAGCACCGCCGGGGACCCCAGAACAGGAGGATCAGGGCCGCACTATGCAAAACCCTTGCACAGAGCAGGCAAGTATAACATGTTTGTTATTTTAAGAAAAGAAAAAACTTTACGATCCCTTTAAGCTGTAAAGGGCGGGTGTGGACTGGCACAGAGCCCACTCACAGCTGTAGCAGATGATGACGGTCCAGAGTAGTCCACCCCTCACTTTACATCGGATGTCAAGAGCCCACCCAAACATCAGAAGTCAAGAGTCCCTCACCCTCCCTTACATCACTGAACCAATGGACTCAAAATTTACTATAGGCACCAAAACACACAAAGTCATCTAAAAGTGTATATTTTTTTATACAAAAGAAAAAATGATTAAAAAGACAAACAAGGTGAAGTTAAAAATTCCTAGCATCAGAGGCTAGTACAACTACCACATATACATCACCATAACCATACATAGGCCGATCTGTAACTTGTAAAGAGGTTGGTACAGATGTATTCATCAGTATTGCGGTAGGTCTAGTATAGGTTGATGTAAAGGGTAGACTAACTTGGAGCTCTACATGTTTCACGCTGGCTCGCTTCTTCAAGTGCTTGTAGTAATTATTGTAGTCAATAGTAATGAACTGCAGAGAGTTAACCAGGTATTTTAAAAGCATTACACTGTATGCCAATAGACGTTCAATGGTAGAGGAACCAGGTCAGCAAAGAGCATGGCAGGCTCTCAAGCGTCTGTGCAACAATACGTTTTGTGCTTCTGCCTGGAAAAAGCTTTGGGCAGAGCTGGGAAGCAGAAAGTGCAGAGTCTGGAGGAGGGCTGAAGTCAGCTGCCAGAGTCTGCTGAATGCTGAGGGGAGGTGGTCCTTCTCTCTGCTGCCGAAAGTGGGGCATTGATGAGACTTGCCGTGGCTGCACAGAGAAGTGCAGGATCTGCTGCTGACTGCTAAAACAAGGTGGAGGCGGGGGTGCAACAGCTGCAGGAAAGGTGCGAGGGGCACATGAAATGGCCTGGTGGGCCAGATTCAGCCAGTGGGCCTTGTGTTTGTTTGGCACATGTGCCCTAGATTGATCACTGCCTCCCCACTGACCTCAATCACAACTTGCTGGACCTCTGATGGAGTAGACTATGGCCTCAGTGATGATGTAGCATGGAACCATTCCCAGTACCTTTCCCCCATCCCTCAGGAAATAAAAATAGATGCTCCCAAATGAATACATGACAATACCAGTTGCCATGCAACAATTTACATGCATTCAATAAAAATGTATCTGACCATAAATATTTGTATCCATGCAAAACATCAGTTAACACATTTCCAACAGAAGCATTAAGCAGTTAACCACAGACCCAACACCATTTCTTAACACCACACAATGATGCAGATAGAGTATTTAAAAGGTGCTGCTTGCCTTAGTTTAACCACTTGACCTCTGGAAGGTTTTACCACCTTCATAACCAGACCATTTTTTACTATACAGCACTGTGCTACTTTTAAAATGGTTGTAAACCTTCCTTCCTTTTTTTTTTTTTTTAATAAAAATAACAAACATGTTATACAATGGTTTTACACAGAGCAGCCCTGATCCTCCTCTTCTGGGGTCCCCCAACTGTGCTCCAGGCCCTCCTCTTTATCAGGTGCCCCCAGGGAAAGCCACTTTCCCTGGGGACACCTATGTGGGCTTGCTCCCGAGTCCTGCTGCTGAGTCCATTGTCACAGACAGCGAGACTTGGTCCTGCCTCCTGTGTCACAGGATTTGATTGACAGCAGCGGGAGCCAATCAATCTGTCCAATGAAGAGAGAGACAGCGGCTGAAGCCACTGTGCACATCCCTGGATCGGATCGGTCTCAGGTAAGAAAAAAGGGGGGGCGTGGTCGGAGTTTAGGCTGAGGTTGCCACTCCATTCATTGTAGCAGGATACCATAGATGTGTGCGAATTCCAGGGGTCACCCTTTTCTTTCCTTCAGGAAAAAGGGGAGATCCAGGGGGGGCAGCTGCAGCACAGAAGGTTTTTTACCTTAATGCATAGAATGCTTTAAAGGGGAAAAACTTTAAGGCTTTAGAACTGGCAATTGCTCGGTCATGCAACACTGTATCCAAAATACATTTATATAATTTTTTACACAAATAGAGAATTCTTTTGCTGGTAGTGGAATACCACTGGGGTTTTTTTTTTTTGTATTATATAAATGAAAAAAGACTGAAAATTTACTTATTCAGGACCCTTTACTCCTTTGTTGTCAACCTTTTTAAAAAAAATCAGGGACACTTTTTTTTTCCTTATTGTTCAGCCATCTTTATTAGGGGTGGGGCGTTTAAAATGGATGTGGCTCTACAAGAACCACCTAATGCCATACCCCTTCGCACATCTCTAAACCCCCCGGAATGCCTATGTACCCCCTCAGCACACCGCCATACCCCCTACACTTCTCTAAACATTACAAATAACGCCTGTACCCCAGCACACCTCCATACCCCCCCTGCACACTTCTGTACCCACTTGCATACCACTGCACCTCCTACACACCACTGCACTTCCTGGAATCCTCTTTATCCCCAAGTATGCCTCCATATGCCCAGTAAGCCCCAGCACACCTCTGCACCCCCCCTCCCACATACACACACACCTCTGCACGTTCCTAGCATCCTCTGTATTACCCAGCACACCTCAACCTCCCCCAGCACACCTATGTACTCTGACGCACATTTCTGCAAAGCCCCCCACACCTCCATACCCCCCCCTCCACATTCACACCTCTGCACCACCAAGCATCCTCTGTAGCCATCCAGCACACCATTGTACATCGCAGATGTGTACCCACTTGTACATCTCTGGACCTCCAACCCCCAGCATATCTCTATACCCACCCAACAGTGTACTTTTAGTATCCTGGTAACCCCATGTCCACTCAGCTGCACATATTGATTGGCAGCTCTGTGGTGCCTGTGGTATCTCCCTCTGGCCAACAGTTCAGCTTTACAGTGGGGAGGGGTAGGGCTTCTGACCCAGGCAGGCACCGGCTTCAGTACTCTCGAGTATGGCTTGAGTCGCTCTGCCTGTGCACTGAAGCCAATACCTGCCTGGGTCAGAGGCCCCTCCCCTCTCCACTGTATAGAGCGAACTGCTAGCCGGAGGGAAAGAGGGAGATGCCATGGGCACTAAAGAGCTGCCAACTGTCCCCTTCACTGTTTAGGTAACTGTTAGCTAGAGGTGCATGGGGAGATGCTGGGAGATGCTGGGTCTTGCCCCCCACACAGTGGAAAACGCCAGGGTCTGGTCCCAAATGCTACCTCTGGAACCCTGGTAGTTCCGCCACTACCAGAATGTATTGTGCTACAAGTGCTGGCAGTGATCAGGGCTATTATGGGGACACTATATTATTGGGGACACTAATGTAGTTCTGACAATGACCAGGATACAAACCCAGACATACACTATACTAGCAGTGGCAGTGATTTATAGGGTGACTGTAATAGTGTAATGGGCAATCTGAGACTGGCGCTAATTGACACTGACTGGAAGGGACAATAACTGACATTATCCAACATCGCTGGTGACACTTAGACAGTGATTAGTGATGATATTGTACACTGTCATTGTACTATTGGCACTGGCTGGGTGCCAGGGATGATTAGGAGGGCAATCAAAGGGATAATTGTGTGCCCAACAAGTTATGTGTGCTGATTTTACTCATAGACTGGCTGGCGGGATTTTCTTCCTGATTCCAGCTCTGAATGGTAAGTGAAATTCAGGGAGAAAAAAAACAGCCAGATCTGGGTTGTATTTACTAACACACACAGATCTGTACTGTGATTGGCCACAGCCATCAGCAGGTACACAGCCAAATTGTCTGTGAGCCTGCTGACTAACTCGTGCAGTGTCCAACCTGTAATCAATGAAGTTTACATAAACCAGAAAGAATAACATAGTCATTGGCCAGCAGTAATAGCTAAAGTGATATTAAAGCCTTGTTTATTTTTTTATTTTTTGTATAACAAACATGTTATACTCCCTCGCCTCTCTGCCTTTCCCAATTCACCCTATAGTACTGAACACAGAGGTTTTTTATCTTCATGCATTCTATGAAAAACCTTGTGCCTTTACAACCACATTAAACTGCTGGTCAGCAAGTGGTTAAAGCATATCTAAAGCCAAGAACTAAAATGTATAATATTGCGGCTTACTGGTCCAAAGATGTGGTGGTTGCATTTGTTTTATTTTTTTATACTCATTTTTCTTTATTTTAACATGGTAACATAGCTTACTTCCTGTCCTAGGGTGACAACTGTACTGAGAAAAGTCGTCACCCTAGGACAAGGAGTGTGTTAGAACTACATAACACCCCCCTCTCTACTCCATAACAGATGGATATAAATGTTGTAGTCCACAGAAGGAAACGGGGAACAATGTTAACTTATAACAGTCCAGTGGCAGAAAGTACAGGGAGTTACCAGCCCAGAAAATTTCTGAATGGATGAACAGCTGCTTGTTTTTTGTTTTTTTTCACTTGTCAAACAGATGAAACACAACACTTTCATTATTATATACTCTACAGACCAAAAAGGAGCAAAAAAAAAAGAGAAATGTATTTTTAGAGTTTACATACACTTTAAGAAAAAGGCACTTTGTATCAAACCATTCTAAACCCAAACACATCATAGTACCAATATAATAGTGTTCAGTGCAAACATCTTGAAGACAGAACATTGGGAAAAATTGAACATTCCTCAGACACATGTGCTCAACAAGTGACTGACCACAGTTTTTAAACAGCTTTGCTTCTTAAGAGTCGCATGTTTACATTATTTAAATGCCATGGTTTTTATTTTCACAATCAAGTGTTAATGATTTATGTTTTAATAAAGACTTAATAGAAGTTTTTTTTTAGTTAATATCTAACTTTGTATTTAGTTTTCATGCAATATTAGGAGAGTTGTAATTTTATGGTGATAAAAACAGAGTACAGCCAACAATTAGTCATTGTGAAGATGTCAGTAATAAAAGTTGAAGGAAATCTTAAAACGCCCGACATCCTGTGTTTGTTAAAGCCAACTATAAAATGTATTTAAATCTGAAGTTAATTTAAAACTTTTTTTTTTTCGAGTATACTGCACCATGGACACAAAACTAACCTCCACTGAAGGGTGCTCTAGGTCCTGCTGGCTGCTCCTTATTAGGCCTCGTACACACGGACGGACTGTCTGCTGAAAACAGTCCGCTGGACCGTTTTCAGCGGACATGTCCGCTCGGAGATTTCTGTCTGATGGTTGTACACACTATCAAACAGAAATCTGCGTGGACGCTATACGCGGTGACGTGGCCGCGCCGTCGCGGCGACGTGCGTGGCCCTGGAAGTTCAATGCTTCCACGCATGCGTCGAATCACTTCGACGTATGCGAGGGCTTTCGGCCGAGCGGACATGTCCGGTGAGTCTGTACAGACGACCGAACATGTCCGACGGACAGGCTTCCAGCGGACATGTTTCTTAGCATGCTAAGAAACATTGGTCCGCTGGAAACCTGTCCGATCCGCCGGAAAATTGTCCGGTCGGACGTACAGACGACCGAACATGTCCGCTGAAACTGGTCTGCGGACCAGTTTCAGCAGACATGTTCGGTCGTGTGTACGGGGCCTTAGTGATAGGCTCAGGTGTGTTTGGAATCATAGTCCCAACCCACCTGAAGACGACAATACACACCGCTAATCATAGGCAGTGAGGCATTTCCCGGTCTGTGCAGCTGTGTATCGGGAAATGCCTCATTGCCTATGATTGGCGGTGTGCAGTGTCGGATTCCTGGCGGGAGTGCCAAGGTGAATTGGGACTTCGATCCCAAAACACGCCTAAGCCCATCTCTACTCCTTATTATAGAAATCCCCCTTCACTAAAGTTGGATCCTCCTTACAGCTGTGAGCTTCTGGTGCTGCATGTACTAAGAGCATTGTCTCCTAAAGCCTTCCCTCCCCTTCCATTATTTGGAAAACTCCTTGTATTGCTTCATAGAAAGTACAGTGCCTTAAAAAATATTCATACCCCTGAAATTTTCAACGTTTTCATTTTACAGCCAAAAGCGTAAATGTATTTTATTGGGATTTTATGTGATAAACCAACACAAAGTGGCACATAATTGTGAAGTGGTAAGAAAATGATAAATGGTTTTCATTTTTTTTTACAAATAAATTTGTGAAAAACATGCCGTGCATTTGTATTCAGCCCACTTTACTCTGATACCCCTAACTAAAATCTAGTGGAACCAATTGCCTTCAGAAGTCAAATTAGAAAACAGAGTCCACCTGTGTGTAATTTAATCTCTGTATCAATTCAGCTGTTCTGTGAAGCTATGGCACAACTGCAAAACTACCAAGACTTGGCCATCCACCTAAACTGACAGGCCGGGCAAGGAGCGCATTAAACATGATAACTCTGGAGGAGCTGCAGAGATCCACAGCTCAGGTGGGAGAATCTGTCCACAGGACAACTATTAGTTGTGCACTCCACAAATCTCACCTTTATGGAAGAGTGGTAAGAAGAAAGCCATTGTTGAAAGAAACCCATAAGAAGTCCTGTTTGCAGTTTGTGAGAAGGTGCTCTGATCAGATGAGACCGAAATTGAACTTTTTGGCCTAAAAGCAAATCCCTATGTGTGGCGGAAAACTAAGGCCTCGTACACACAATAGGTTAACCAGAGGAAAACGGTCTGATGGACCGTTTTCATCGGTCAAAACCAATCTTGTGTGGGCCCCATAAAAAAAAAAGCCAACTTGCTTTAAATTTAACTGATGGATTCCTAACCGATAGGTCAAAACCGATCATTAGTAAGCACAACCATCGGTTAAAAATCCACGCATGCTCAGAATCAAGTCGACGCATGCTTGGAAGCATTGAACTTCGTTCTTTCAGCATGTCATTGTGTTTTACGTCACCGCGTTCTGACACGATCGGTTTTTAAACACCGATGGTGTGTAGGCACGATGGACCATCAGTCAGCTTCAACGGTTAACCGATGACAACGGTCCTTCAGACCGTTCTCATCGGATGGACTGATCGTGTGTACGAGGCTTAACACTGCACATCACCCTGAACACATCAACCCCACCGTGAAACATAGTGGTGGCAGCATCATGTGGGGATGCTTTTCTTTAGCAGGGACAGGGAAGCTGGTCAGAGTTGATGGGAAAATGGATGCAGCAAAATACAGGGCAATCTTAGAAGAGAACCTGTTAACCGGTTAACGCCCGCCGCATGTACATATACATCCACAGAATGGCACGTACAGGCATATGGGCGTACATGTACGTCCCCGCCTTTCCGCGGGTCGGGGGTCCGATCGGGACCCCCCCTGGTACATGCGGCGGTCGGTAACCCACGGGGAGCGATCCGGGAGCTGAAGAACGGGGAGAGCCGTATGTAAACACGGCTTCCCCGTGCTTCACTGTGGCGGCTGCATCGATCGAGTGATCCCTTTTATAGGGAGACTCGATCGATGACGTCAGACCTACAGCCACACCCACTTACAGTTGTAAACACACACTAGGTGAACCCTAACTCCTTCAGCGCCCCCTGTGGTTAACTCCCAAACTGCAACTGTCATTTTCACAATAAACAATGCAATTTAAATGCATTTTTTGATGTGAAAATGACAATGGTCCCAAAAATGTGTCAAAATTGTCCGAAGTGTCCGCCATAATGTCGCAGTCACGAAAAAAATCGCTGATCGCCGCCATTAGTAGTAAAAAAAAAAAAAACTATCCCCTATTTTGTAAACGCTATAAATTTTGCGCAAACCAATCGATAAACGCATATTGCGATTTTTTTTACCAAAAATAGGTAGAAGAATACGTATCGGCCTAAACTGAGGAAAAAAATGTTTTTTATATATGTTTTTGGGGGATATTTATTATAGCAAAAAGTAAAAAATATTGCATTTTTTTCAAAATTGTCGCTCTATTTTTGTTTATAGCGTAAAAAATAAAACCCACAGAGGTGATCAAAAAAGGACGTCAATTTTGTTTGGGAGCCACATCGCACGACCGCGCAATTGTCTGTTAAAGCGACGCAGTGCCGAATCGCAAAACCTGGCCTGGGCATTTAGCTGCCTAAAGGTCCGGGGCTTAAAGGAGTTCTCTAAGCTAAAACTTTTAACCCCCGCTGTGCCCGGGCTGTAAAACTATACAAAATAAACTTTCACTTACCTGCCTACGATCCCCCGTTTTTCCGATATCGCCATCCCGTTCTCCGGTCCCGGTCTCTTCCACTTCCTGGGGGTCGGTGACTCACAGTGCGCTCAGCCTATCAGCGGCCGCGACGGGACATTGCTGCGGCCGCTGATAGGCTGAGCGCACTGTGAGTCACCGACCCCCAGGAAGTGGAAGAGACCGGGACCGGAGAACGGGACGGTGATATCGGAACAACGGGGGATCGTAGGCAGGTAAGTGAAGGTTTATTTTGTATAGTTTTACAGCCCGGGCACAGCGGGGGTTAAAAGTTTTAGCTCAGAGAACTCCTTTAAGTGGTTAAAGTCTGTAAAAGATTTGAGACTGGGGCGGAGGTTCACCTTCAAGCAGGACATCGACCCTAAACATACAGCCAGAGCTACAATGGAATGGTTCAGATCAGAGCGGGGACATCTTTAATGCGGGGCAAAAGGGGAAGCTGCCCAGGGCCCTTTCATTGTTGGGGGGGCCCTGCGCTGCCCGCCTTTGAGCCCTACGCTGCCCGCCGCTTGAGCCCCATGCTGGCAGCCGGAGTTCGGCTGGCGCCATTTGCTGGTCACAGGCTGGCAAAGTAATTTCGGTCTTTCGCTAACCATTTTTATTTATTTTTTCCTGAATAGTTTTACAATTATAACTAAATGTATGCAGGTTCTTTGTTTAGCATGAAACAATGTACATGTGCTGACTTCTCTTATTTGCATTCACCATCTAATATTCTGGGTGGAAAACGTTGAATGTTCACAAACATTGAAGATTAAAAAAAAAAAAAAAAAAGAAGACAGTTGCAACTTAGACAACTAGCATTTTCAAAATGGAATGTCAGAAACTGAATCCTTTATGTTTTTAGGGGGCTAAATAGGCCCCAAACATTTTTTTCATCTTATTTTAGCTCTCATGAACTGTATACATATATCAGTCCAACTAAAAATAAACACTGTACATAAAAGAATAACGTCTCTGTAATGACCTGTGAACAAATGATAATGATCTGAATGAAAGGTTAGGGTACTAAATGAGAAAACTGTATGTACTATAGAGGAAACAGATAGACAGACATGGCACAATTAATTTCTCTATCCTAAACGCAAAGGAAAATGTGTTCGTCCCCCTCCCTAGCCTTATTTGTGGTTTTCTTCGATCAAATAAAATAGTAATTACCGGAGTCATCCTTATGTAAACTTTTCAAATATCACTTTTGCCTTATTTATGTGAGTGATACACATTCAGGACAACAACACTGATGAAGAATTCATCATTTTGCACCAGTTACCCCCAGAAAAAATATAATGTTTACACAGACCAATTACCTGTTTGTGCCTTGTCTTAGAAACGTTGCATGATGTGTTTGTCGTATACATTTTGGTTTCCTGTCTTAGTCAGAAAAGCACACTTGCTCTAAACAATATAAATTGTATTTACTGTGCCCCAAAACAAACAGCTGTGAGAACAAAATGAATGCATCAACTTTAAAGGTGAAAAAATATACAAGTGCACTGTGGCACCCTATAGTGCCCATATATATAACATATGTTGTTGTGTACTTGAGTGCCAACATTTTTTTTCTTTACAACAGACTATGGGATTTTCCAGTATGAATGGAAAGTAGACTTCTGAGGCCGCGTACACACCGTCGGACAAAACCGATGAGATTGGACCGAGGTTCAGTTTCATCGGTCCAAACCGACCGTGTGTATAGCCCATCGGTCTACTGTCCTTCGGTCCAAAATTTTAAAACATGCTTTAAAATCGACCGGATGGACCGCTGCCCGATTGGTCCAAACCGATGGTTAGTACAGAAAGCATCGGTTCAAAACCCGCGCATGCTCAGAATCAAGTCGACGCATGCTTGGAAGCCTTTAACTTCGTTTTATTCAGCACGTCATGTGTTTGACGTCACCGCGTTCTGACCCGATCGGTTTTTGGAATGATGGTGTGTATGCACATCAGACCATCAGGCCACTTCAGCGGTGAACCGATGGTAATGGCCCTTCGGACCATTCTCATCAGTTTGGAACGACCGTGTGTACGCGCCCTCAGTGTTATCAGTATGGTGGTTCAAAGACCCCTAAAGTGAGGGATAAAGTAGTTAGATCAGTGTTATGCCGCGTACACAGGATCGGAAATTCCGACAAGAAAACCGTGCATTTTTTTTCCCGACTAAATTTTTGGCTCAAACTTGTGTTGCATACACACGGTCACACAAAATTCTGACCGCCAAGAACGCAGTGACGTACAACACTACAATGAGCCGAGAAAAATTAAGTTCAATGATTCTGAGAATGCGTCAAATTGATTCCGAGCATGTGTGTTTTTTTTGCATCGGAATTGCATACAGACTATCGGAATTTCCGACAAGAACCTTTCCCGTCGGAAATTCCGACAGAAAAAGTCAGATGGAGTTTACACACGGTCAAAATTTTCGACCAAAAGCTCACATCGAACTTTTATTTTTCGGAAATTCTGACCATGTGTACGCGGCATTACTCTACACAAAATTAAAAACATGTTGACTAGAGTTGGACTTTGTTGCAAATTCTGCAGTTTCAGAGTTACTTATTGTCCTGCAAGTTGTGTACGTTTACAATGTAGTGAAATAGTTACCATACCTTGGTAGCCAGACGACACTCCACAACTCTTATATTGAAATGAGCTGTTGCTGCTTTATTCATTTCAACACAGCTATTCGCAATAACAAACACAGCTCCAAAGGGAAGTTTCACATCAGTAGCTCTTATAGGGTTAAACTCTATCAGCTTGGCCTATAATGATAACAAGACAACAGTTAGATATCCTTCTGATATATCAGAATTGTTGAAGAGAAATGTGTCAGCTATGAGTGGACTATGGTGGGCTGAAACCTACTGGTTTCTTCTATTGCTTGTGACTACATCTTTTTTAGTGCTGCATCTTTTGACTAACAATGTACAGCCATGGCCAACAGTTTTGAGAATGACACAAATAAAAATTTTCACAAAGTCTGCTGCTTCAGTGTTTTTAGATCTTTTTGTCAGATGTTACTATGGTATACTGAAGTATAATTACAAGCAATTCATAAGTGTTAAAGGCTTTTATTGACAATAACATTACGTTTATGCAAGGAGTCAATATTTGCAGCGCTGACCCTTCTTTTTCAAGACTTCTGCAATTCGCCCTGGCAAGCTGTAAGTCAACCTTTGGGCCACATCCTGGCAGCCCATTCTTGCATAATCAATGCTTGGAGTTTGTCAGAATTGGTGGGATTTTTCGGTTACCACCCTCTTGAGGACTGACCACAAGTTCTCAATGGGATTAAGGTCTGGGAAGTTTGCTGGCCATGGACCCAAAATGTTGATATTTTGTTCCCCAAGCAACGTAGTTATCACTTTTGCTTTATGGCAAGGTGCTACATCATGCTGGAAAAGGCATTGCTCGTCACCAAACTGTTCTTGGATGGATGGGAAAGGGTGCTCTCAGAAGATGTTTTTGTACCATTCTTTATTCATGGCTGTGTTCTTAGGCAAAATTGTGAGTGAGCCCACACCTATGGCTGAGAAGCAACCCCACACATGAATAATCTCTGGATGCTTTACTGTTGGCATAACACAAGACTGAGGGAAGCACTCACCTTTTCTTATCTGGACAAGGCTTTTTCCTGGATGCCCCAAACAATCAGAAAGGGGATTCATCAGAGAAAATGACTTTATCCCAGTTTGCAGTCCAATCCCTGTACCTTTTGCAGAATATCAGTCTCTCCCTGATGTTTTTCCTGAAAGGAAGTGGCTTCTTTGTTGACTTTCTTGACACCAGGCCATCCTCCAAAAGTCTTTGCCGCACTGTGCATGTGGATGCACTCACACCTGCCTGCTGCCATTCCTGAGCAAGCTCTATACTGGTGGTGCCCCAACCCCCGCAGCTGTATCAACTGTACGAGACGGTGCTGGTGCTTGCTGGAATTTTTTGGGCACCCTGATGCCTTCTTCACAACAATTAAACCTCTCCCCTTGAAGCTCTTGGTGATCCGATAAATAGTTGATTTAGGTGCAATCTTAGTGCATGTGAATCCCTTTTTGTGCAAAGCAAAGACAACTGCATGTGTTTCCTTGCAGGTAACTATGGTTAACAGAGGAAGAACAATTATTTCAAGCACCACCCTCCTTTTAAAGCTTCCAGTCTGTTATTCTAACTTAATCAGCATTACACCTGTGTTACCAAGAGAATCACTGACATGATGTCAGCTGGTCCATTTGTGGCAGGGCTGAAATTCAGTGGAAATGTTTTTTGGGAAAAAAAGGAAATTTTCATGGCAAAGAGGAACTTTGCAAATCATCTGATCACCCTTCATAATATTCTGGAGTATATGCAAACTTACATCATAAAAACTGAGGCAGCAGACTTTGAGAAAATTAATATTTCTGTCATTCTCCAAACTTTTGGCCAGGGTTGTAGAGTCCCCAACTGTAACAAGGGGAGTCAAAATACATACTACATTCAACGGGTAGACGGATGCCTCCTGTCATAAGTGAATAGAGGGTAGGGATATTCAGCTAAAGAACTCTTACTGCTGAAATCCCAAAGAGATACAAAAAACAGCATGAAAGATGCAACCTCCCATATCCACCCATAACTGATATTGCTCAGTGGGTTGACATTATACAGTCATTAAAGCAGGCACACAATAGAAAACAAACCTACAGAACTTGCTATAGAGCAGTGATGGCGAACCTTTTTGAGCCCGAGTGCCCAAACCGCGACACAAGAGCAATTTATTTTTTGCAAAGTGCCAACACAGAATTAAACCTGCCAGCGTCTCTGTACAGAGGATGGGACTTATCTAAATGAGCCCTAAGGGACTAGAAATGTACGATTCTGCCAGATTCGCTCAGACTGCAGGGATTAGGAATGCATTGTGCAACATACACTGACCATTACACTCACCTACCTGACCATTACACTCACTTACCCGACCATTACACTCACCTACCTGACCATTACACTCACCTACCTGACCATTACACTCACCTACCTGACCATTACACTAACTTACCTGACCATTACACTCACCTACCTGACCATTACACTCACCTACCTGACCATTACACTCACCTACCTGACCATTACACTCACCTACCTGACCATTACACTCACCTACCTGACCATTACACTCACCTACCTGACCATTACACTAACTTACCTGACCATTACACTCACCTACCTGACCATTACACTCACCTACCTGACCATTACACTCACCTACCTGACCATTACACTCACCTACCTGACCATTACACTAACTTACCTGACCATTACACTCACCTACCTGACCATTACACTCACCTACCTGACCATTACACTCACCTACCTGACCATTACACTCACCTACCTGACCATTACACTCACCTACCTGACCATTACACTCACCTACCTGACCATTACACTCACCTACCTGACCATTACACTAACTTACCTGACCATTACACTCACCTACCTGACCATTACACTCACCTACCTGACCATTACACTCACCTACCTGACCATTACACTCACCTACCTGACCATTACACTCACTTACCTGACCATTACACTCATTTACCTGACCATTACACTCACTTACCTGACCATTAAACTCACTTACCTGACCATTACACTCACCTACCTGACCATTACACTCACCTACCTGACCATTACACTCACCTACCTGACCATTACACTCACTTACCTGACCATTACACTCATTTACCTGACCATTACACTCACTTACCTGACCATTAAACTCACTTACCTGACCATTACACTCACCTACCTGACCATTACACTCACTTACCTGACCATTACACTCACCTACCTGACCATTACACTCACCTACCTGACCATTACACTCACCTACCTGACCATTACACTCATTTACCTGACCATTACACTCATTTACCTGACCATTACACTCACTTACCTGACCATTAAACTCACTTACCTGACCATTACACTCACCTACCTGACCATTACACTCACTTACCCGACCATTACACTCACTTACCTGACCATTACACTCACTTACCTGACCATTACACTCATTTACCTGACCATTACACTCATTTACCTGACCATTACACTCACTTACCTGACCATTAAACTCACTTACCTGACCATTACACTCACCTACCTGACCATTACACTCACTTACCTGACCATTACACTCACTTACCTGACCATTGCACTTACTTACCTGACCATTAAACTCACCTACCTGACCATTGCACTCACTTACCTGACCATTACACTCACTTACCTGACCATTACACTCACCTACCTGACCATTGCACTCACCTACCTGACCATTACATTCACTTACCTGACCATTACACTCACCTGACCATTATACACTCACCTACCTGACCATTACACCCACCTACCTGACCATTACACTCACTTACCTGACCATTGCACTCACCTACCTGACACATGCAATGACACCAATAATGAGGCACAATGACACCAATAATGAGGCACAATGTTCCCTAATGACACCAATAATGAGGCACAATGACACCAATAATGAGGCACAATGACACCAATAATGAGGCACAATGACACCAATAATGAGGAACAATGACACCAATAATGAGGCACAATGTTTTCCAATGACACCAATAATGAGGCACAATGACACCAATAATGAGGCACAGTGACACCAATAATGAGGCACAATGACACCAATGATGACAAAAAATAGGGGAGCACAATGTTTCCCAATAACACCAATAATGAGGCACAATGTTTTCCAATGACACCAATAATGAGGCAATGGCACCAATAATGAGGCACAATGTTCCCTAAGGACACCAATAATGAGGCACAATGTTCCCTAAGGACACCAATAATGAGGCACAATGACACCAATAATGAGGCAATGGCACCAATAATGAGGCACAATGTTCCCTAAGGACACCAATAATGAGGCACAATGACACCAATAATGAGGCAATGGCACCAATAATGAGGCACAATGTTCCCTAAGGACACCAATAATGAGGCACAATGACACCAATAATGAGGCAATGGCACCAATAATGAGGCACAATGTTCCCTAAGGACACCAATAATGAGGCACAATGACACCAATAATGACAAAAAATAGGGGAGCACAATGTTTCCCAATGACACCAATAATGAGGCTGAATAACACCAATGATGGGGCACAATGTTTCCCAATGACAGTAATGAGGCTGTTCTTTTTGCACAATTGATTATTTGCTGAGCTAGCGCCTGATATCTGAGAGTGGGGCAGGCTTAGGACTAACAAGATAACTGTACCGTACACTGCACATTAACTCCTGTCTCCCAGTGTCTGACCTTGCTCCAGCAGCTTATTATTCCCGCCGAAAGGCTCCTCTGATTCCAGCCGTGTGTGCTCCCAGTCACGTCACCGCTGATTTGTGCGGTGTGGATGAGACAGCTTCTTTGATTGGATCAGCGTGCGTACGCACACACGCACGCACGTCACCCCCGGGAGTTTCTTCTTTGTCACTCCCACTCAGACACGTCATCAATAGCCCTAGAGAACTGTGGGAGTTGTAGTTTGGGGTGCGGTGGGGACAAATGGATTTTAGTGTGTTCTTTGAAATTTTTCATGGCGTGTGGCGTGCCCACCGAAACAGCTTGCCGTGCCGGGAGCGGCACGCGTGCCACGCGTTCGCCATCACTGCTATAGAGTATGACATTCTGCATTCTGTGATTGCAAGTGGGCAGATGTGGCATAATGAATGATTTTGAAAACAAATACAGTATTTAAATATGAATATAAGGTTTTTAATTATTGCAGACCACACAATCGCTGTCCCTAATATGTAAAATGCTTGAAAAATTTAGAAGACATGGAGAGTGTCTAGGTAGAAGCCATGAAAGACATTACAGTTGTGCTCAAACGTTTGCATACCCTGGCAGAAATTGTGACATTTTGGCATTTATATTGAAAATATAACGGATCATGTAAAAAAAAACTGTCCTTTATTTAACAACTTCAATACTGCCCACTTTCACCCCCTTCCTGCCAATGCCAATTTTTAGCGTTTAGCATTGTTGCACTTTGAATAGCAAGTGCGCAATTCATGCAACACTGTACCCAAATGAAACTTTTATCATGTTTTTGAGACTGATAGAGCTTTCTTTTGGTGGTATTTAATCACCTCTGGAGTTTTGAAAAATGACGGAACATTTCGGGAATTATTTTTTCTTAGCTTCTGTTAGAAAATGTTGTAAATAATTGTTTTTTTTCCTTCACTGATTTGCACTGATGAGGCCGTACTGATGGACACTGATTAGACTGCACTGATGGGGAGATTATATTCAGCTCTGATAAGCACTGATAGGTAGCACTGATAGGCAGCACAGATAGGCGGCACCGGTGGGTGGCACTGATGGGCTGCACTGATAAGGCGGCACTAATGAGACGGCAATAAAGAGCACTGATAGGCAGCACTGATGGGAACTTACAGACGGCACAGATAGGCACTGATGGGCAGCACTGATGAGCAGGCACTGAAAGGCAGCACCAATTGGCATCACTGCTGGGCACTGTTGGGGCTGCAATAATAATCAGGGCACTGATGATCGAGGCATCTCTCTTTTTATATGTGACTATTGCCATTGGAGCCACTGTTGGATGACCCGAGGTGAATTGCCTTCCTCTCTCATCAAGCCTAGCTGTTTGCTAATTACTACATGCTGTTTTTGGTCTCCTCTCAACAAGGGACCATTTTCATCTGGTAAGCGGACTTGCATATGCGTGTGGTGGAGGTCTTTAACTGCATGTCACATCATTGCTAATTATTATTCTTCTGATCCATATTGGGATTTGGCTTCACCAGGGTGGATGTCACTTTTTCTTTTGGACTTTACCATACTTTTCTTTATTTGGAATTCTGTCAGCCCTCTCAGCTTGGAATATAGAGGCTTTTTGTGTTTTATGGATTGCTGTCTTAATTTTTATTGCAATATTTGTATGGTTCATATACTTATTTTCACGTATATTATTCACTGATCATTAGCGTGGCTTATTTTTTCTTTTTCACATTGTTACTTTGTTTATATGACACGGGTTCATTTATGTTTAACTTGCAATTTCCCATGCATTTTTGATTCAATTTATGTTCAAGAACTATATTTAGATTAGTGCAATTTATATCACTTTTTTCCAGATAACCGGCATTTCCTTGTTTACATGTAATCAGCTGTGATTGGAAAGGAAAGCAGCGCATGGGACGATTATGGACTTTCCAGAATGACAATTATCCTAAGCACAAGGCCAAGTTGACCCTCCAGTGGTTACAGCAGAAAAGGGTGAAGGTTCTGGAGTGGCCATCACAGTCTCCTGTCCTTAACCACTTAAGGACCGGAAGGATTTGCCCCCCTAATGACCAGGCCATTTTTTGTGATACAGCACTGCGTTGTTTTAACGGACAATTGTGTGGTCGTGCAACGTTGTACCCAAACAAAATTGATGTCCTTTTTTTCAGAGAAATAGAGCTTTCTTTTGGTGGTATTTGATCACCTCTGTGGTTTTTATTGTTTGCGCTATGAACAAAAAAAACAATATTTTTAAGTTTTTGCTATAATTAATTACCTCCAAAAAAAAAAATTCTTCATCAGTTTAGGCCAATATGTATTCTTCTACATATTTTTGGTCTAAAAAAAAATCGAAATAAGCGTATGTTGATTGGTTTGCACAAAAGTTATAGCGTTTACAAAATAGGGGATAGATTTATGGCATTTTTATTATTTATTAATTTTTTACTATTAACGCCGGTGATCTGCGAATTTTAGCGAGACTGCGACATTGCGGCAGACAGATCGGACACTTTTGACACTTTTGTGGGACCAGTGACATTAATACAGCGATCAGAGCTAAAAATAGTCACTGATTACTGTATACATGTCACTGACAGGGAAGGGGTTAACACTAGGGGGCGATCAAGGGGTTAAAATGTTCCCTAGAAAGGTGTTTCTAACTGTGAGGGGGGGTGTACTGACTGGAGGAGGAGAGAGATCCCTGTTCCTGATCACTAGGAACAGCAGATCTCTCTCTACTCCCCTGTCAGGACATGGAACCTTTTTGTTTACATACACAGATTCCCGTTCTGGCTCTCTGTGGAGCGATCACGGGTGGTTAGCGGCCATCAAGGCTATCGGCCACGCGCATCAGCTACAGTGTCACATCGCAGGAATGTGCCCCCTCTGGCTCTTAAAGCGGCCAACGTATGCCTACAGTGATTCGCACAGCCGTGCCAACCTGCCGCTGTATAATGATGGCAGTTGGACGGCAAGCGGTTAATATAATCGAGCCACTCTGGTGAGATCCCAAATGTGCAGTTCATGCAAGACAACCAAAGACTTTGCATCACCTGGAGGCATTTATACAAATGAGACAAATGAGCAGCTATACCACCTGCAAGAATTTGGGGCCTAATAGACAACTAATACAATAGACTGCACGCTGTCATTGATACTAAAGGGAGCAATGCACAATAATAAAAATAAATGCCTTGTACACACGATCTGACTTTTTCCATCGGATATTCCGATCGTGTGTAGCCCCATCTGAGTTTTTTCATTGGAAATTCCGATGAATTCCATCGGAGTTTAGATATAGAACATGTTCTATTTTTCTCCGATGAAATTCCGTCGGAATTCCGATGAGATTTGGCCGGACGAAAGCCTGATCGTGTGTACGCGGCATAAGAGCTGATTCACACTGGGGCGCCACGACTTTGGGGGCAACTCGGCAAGGCGACCTGAAGAGGCGACTTGCAAAATGACTTCTGTATAGAAGTCAATGCAAGTCGCCCACAAAGTCGTACAAGAACCTTTTTCTAAGTCCGAGCGTCTTGCGTCGCTCCTATTAGAACGGTTCTATTGAAAAGATAAGGGTGTGACTTGTCAGACGGCTGAGTCGCCCCAGTGTGAACCGGCTCTTAGGGTATGTATGCAGGCCTTTGAACAGGGGTCATTTCAATTTGTTTATTTGTTATCATGTTTTGTTTTATGATAGTGCCATTCTGTTATGACCTACAGTTGATTATGTATCTCATAAGAAATAAATGGAATGTGTTTTGCCTGCTCACTCATGTTTTCTTTAAAAAACATACTGTATATATACAATTCTCCATGGGTATGCAAACCTTTGAGCAAAACTGTACAAGGCAAGCACAGTCCAGTCTCCTCAGTGCACAAATTCTAGTGAATGCTACAGAAAATGCTATAAAATGTCAATTGTTATTTTTTTTGAGCAGCCATCTGCATGAAATCTGAAAGGACCCAGACTATTGGCAAATTTCTCAGAAGATTGCTGACTCATATCTATGGGTAGTGTAACAATTCCCAGATTAAAATGCACCTATGTCCAGGAAATGTACACTAAAATACTTACAGTATATATTCCTGAGCAGTGTGAACAGCAACAATTGACAAAACATTTCAAGAGCTTTCAGCAAGCTTTGTTGAAACATTTAAAGTACCATTCAACTCCAGTTTTTAAATGTTGAACACATATCCTAATGGAAGTGTTGATTGCCACTTTAACCACTTAAGCCCCGGACCATATTGCTGCCCAAAGACCCAAGGTGTTTTTACAGTTTGGGACTGCGTCGCTTTAACAGACAATTGCGCGGTCATGCGACGTGGCTCCCAAACAAAATTGGCGTCCTTTTTTTCCCACAAATAGAGCTTTCTTTTGGTGGTATTTGATCACCTCGGCGGTTTTTATTTTTTGCGCTATAAACAAAAATAGAGCGACAATTTTGAAAAAAATTCAATATTTTTTACTTTTTGCTATAATAAATATCCCCCAAAAACATATATAAAAAAAAAAATTTTCCTCAGTTTAGGCCGATACGTATTCTTGTACCTATTTTTGGTAAAAAAAATCGCAATAAGCGTTTATCGATTGGTTTGCGCAAAATTTATAGCGTTTACAAAATAGGGGATAGTTTTATTGCATTTTTATTATTTTTTTTTTTTTTTACTACTAATGGCGGCGATCAGCGATTTTTTTCGTGACTGCGACATTATGGCGGACACTTTGGACAATTTTTACACATTTTTGGGATTTTTGTCATTTTCACAGCAAAAAATGCATTTAAATTGCATTCTTTATTGTGAAAATGACAGTTGCAGTTTGGGAGTTAACCACAGGTGGCGCTGTAGGATTTGGTGTACACTGTGTGTGTGTGTTTACAACAGTAGGGGGGTGTGGCTGTAGTAATGACGTCATTGATCGTGTCTTCCCTATAAAGGGGATGACGCGATCGATGCGCCGACACAGTGAAGCACGGGGAAGCCGTGTTTACACACGGCTCTCCCCGTTCTTCAGCTCCGGGGAGCGATCGCGACGGAGCGGCTATAAACAAATAGCCGCGCCGTCGTCCCGGATCGCTCCCCGAGGGGACCCGACCGCCGCAAGTCGCGGGGGGGGGTCCCGATCGGACCCCCGACCCACGTCTAGGCAGGGACGTACAGGTACGCCAATGTGCCTGTACGTGCCATTCTGCCGACGTATATGTCGAGCAAGTATACAAGCCAATGCTTCAATTGATCTTCCTTTTATACTTTATTGGAGATCTCATCTATTCATCTTGATTGATGTTGTTTTATATATATTTAATTGTTTAAAATAAAATATTTTTCTATACTTCCTTGTTGTTGATTTTCTACCTAGCACCGATTAATAGTCCCTGGGTTCCGTAGGTACCCTTCCCTTCTTTATTCCTTTTTGAACAATTATAGGACGAGGTGCTTGGATATATTGATATTGGTCCACAAACATTATTTTCTGGTACTTTGAAAGTTTCAACAAAGCTTGCTGAAAGCTCTGCAAAGGCTTTGTCAAAGCTTGCTGTTCACACTGCTCTTATACAAGCGTAAGCCTGAGTGAACCAGATCTAAAAGATCTTGAAGTCTGGTTTCAGTTTCCAACAGCTTAAAGCGGAGCTCCACCCAAAAATGGAGCTTCCGCTTTTCGGAACCCTCCCCCCCTCCGGTGTCATATTTGGCACCTTTCAGGGGGGTGCAGATACCCATCTAAGACAGGAATTTGCACCCACTTCCGGGAATACGGTACTGCGGTAGACACACGTCTACCCGCAGCCCCCGCTGTCTTCTGGGAAACACACTGTTCCCAGGAGAGAGTGGGGGACCAGTGACGGCGCGGCACGCTACTCGCGCATGTGCAGTAGGGAACCGAGCAGTGAAGCCGCAATGCTTCACTTCCCGATTCCCTAACCGAGGATGGCGGCGGGTGCAGCTGAGGGACGAGCGATTGCTCATCCTCAGCTGCTGACTTTGCGGGTGCGCTGGACAGGTAGGTGTCCATTATTTAAAAGTCAGCAGCTGCAGTATTTGTAGCTGCTGGCTTTTAAAAAAAAAATTGGTGGAACCTCCGCTTTAAAGGCTGTTTACCATTTTGTTTATAAATTCCAGCTCCCCTATGTACCAATATAGCATTGTACTTCTTTTGCAAAATTAAAACAGCTTTCTATTTATTCTACCCACGCTTACCTCACTCTTTTCATGGATGTTTAAAAACCCTGCTCCATTACTTCTGCCTTACTTCCTGAACATACTTTGGGTCATGACACAGGAAGAAGTTGACCAGCTGATCTCATTAGCATACACCCTGCATCATCTACCCTCTACCCTCAACTGCTTCCTGCGTCATGACCTAACGTCTGTTCAGGAAGTAAGGCAGAAGTAATGGAGCAGGGTTTTTTAAACATCCATAAAGACAGTGAGGAGAGCATGGATAGAATAAATGGAACGCTGCTTTATTTAAAAAAGTAAGTACACTGATGCTATGTTAGTACATAGGGGAGCTAGAATTTAGAAAAAGAAAGTGACCTTAGCCTTTAAGGTACTTGCTGTTTGTTTTACATGAGCAGTCTGGCATGCTGCCAAGTTCCCGCTGCCAGAGAAAAGGGAAATGACCTGCCATTTCAATGCCTCTGTTGTGAAATTTAAAAATAAGCTGCTCCACAGTGCTTTTGGTTTCTTTATGAATTGTTAAAATATAAATACTTTAGTGTCCATAGTCTGGCCAAAGGTACATTTTAAACACAATACATACTAGGCAAAAGTAAGGTAAAGGGTAGTTGGCCTTTTACAAAGGTTTAAGAAGCACTAACAGTGATATGGTATAAAAGCTAATAATGCAGGTCTTGGTTAGCAGGTGCCATCTTGTTTACATAAGTTACCTACAGTTCCCTCCTCTGCCAGAAATGAGATTGACTGGTCCATTCCTCCACCTTCTGTGCCAATGTAACGTTCACATTTTGCACAGGTTTCGGCGAGCTCCACCTGTAAGTCAAATTGGCACATGGTTCACACAAAAATTAACCAATGTTGTACAATCATCAGCTACTGAATTACAGTGTCCAAACTACTATTCTCAGTGGGGTACAGTTAGCAATTACATTTAACACAGAACTGTAAAATAGGTTATGTTCCACTGGACAAATGCATTCTTTGTCATCATAAAGCACATGAACTGTGTAAGCATCTTGTCAACTTGCTACTAATAAAGAATAATGGGAACTATCATAATGTGCACAAATTATTACCCCTAGGTGCGGATACTTTAAAAAGATAATGTGAACTAAAAGTAGTGTTATTGTATATTGTGACCAATCAGAAACTTTGCCTAATCTTTCCTTTAAATTCAAAGGGACCCGCTGTTCGGCTCCTCCTTTAGAGCAATGGAGGGAGTCCGTATGGACTGCACAAAAACAATGCGCTCCTTAAAGCGGTAGTTCACCCTCACTGATTTTACCATCGAGACAGGCATTGTAGCGCGAGCTACAGTATGCCTGTCCCGATTTTTTTAACCCCGGACTCACCTTGTAATCGTACATTATAGATTTCGGCTCCCGCGGGGAATGGGCGTGCCTATGGAGAGGGAGGATGATTGACGGCCGGCCCTGGCACTCTCCCCGAAGACAGCCGGAGTAGGTCTCGGCTCTTCACGGCGCCTGCGCACAGGCTATGCGCAGTCGCCGTGAAGAGCCAAGCCTATTTCGGCTATTTCCGGAGAAGCGTGACGCACCAGAGCCGGCCGTCAATCACTTTCCGTCTGGATTGGAACGCCCATTCCCCGTGGGCAGACGGAATCGTCTAGGTCGGATTAAACAGTGAGTACGGGGATAAAAAATGTAAGACCGGCATACTGTAGCTCGCGCTACGATGCCGAATTTTATGATAGAATAAAAAAAAAAAAATTTTTTTTATTCTAGGGTGAACCCCCGCTTTAAATAGTCTCAGTGACAAAAACTCAAGTGATAATAAACAATGACAAGAAAGAACAGTGAGTAACAACTCAAATGCATTCCTAAACTATGGAGCATTAACACAGCCTTACTCACAGGAAGATGTTGTCAAGAACCACTAATATTGCTTGTTCAATACATTAGAAGAGTGAAAATAAAAGACACTTATTCCGGAACCTCCACCCACACTTTGTGGTTTCTTCCCAGTTTACATGCCAAGTGATGTGCAAGAAGCTGCTACAATTCAGCACAGAGCTTGACAAAGAAAATAATTATACTCTCCTCTGCCAAGATATATAATCGAGTATTCTGAAACCAATATGCAAACTCAATATTATTTGTCTGACAAGACATATGGTTCATTAAGCTTTTTAGGTAAAAAAAACCCAGTGGTTAACAGCAGGTTAATGTGGTTACCCCACACTGCAGAGTGCATAGACTAAGCATTCAGCTATATTTTTCTTTTGAAAGATTCCAGTTATAGAGTATCAGGTCTGTAATCCAAAAAGTCTAAAAAAAAAATCGACATAAAATATGTACATGAGATACAAACTCTCCCGTAAAAATAATACTTTTAAACAATGTTAAAACAGTTTTTTTAATTTAACAAGTTACACACCTGATCCAGGCTTTGGATCTTGTTATCCCGATTGTATTTGCCTATAAATGCTCTACACCACTATGATTCAGCATAGCCCCCCTAACATCGATATCAGGTAGGTATCCTACCAGCAGGGGTGGTTAGCCTATTTAAAAGGCAAACAGGATGTGTGATATGTGTTGGGATAATAATTTTCTATGTTTTGGCCTGATGAAGACCCTAACTCGTTCTCCCTGTGTAAGCATCTGTCCTACTGATGAGTAACAGAGACAAAAATGTAAGCACAGCAGAAGGTCATACAGTGCCATGTATGCAGAAGTTATTGGCACAGAAGGTAACAGAATATATTTACTTTTGTACACCATACTTTTACTGGTTTAGGTATGCAAGTTTGTTTTAAAGTATGCTTAAACTTGTTATTAGTATGCTGGTATAAGGCAACATGTCTTTGCAAAAGAAAGCACAATACGGTGCAAGAACATTCCTATTTGGCCACCTTGAGAGCTATCATGTACATCTAAGGACAAAGGTAAAAAGATTTCAGCACTAGAACTTCCATAACAAAACATTAATTAAAGAGACCATATCATAAAAAGTTGCCACTAACATGATTGCTTCTGTAAACATATCAGCGTTGTTTCCTTTGTTTCTGTGGACATAGGTGATACCATCAATGGCCACATTGGTTGACAACCAAATGGGCCCAGAAGCATGGTTAGGCCAGGGATGCTTTGCTCTAAATCAGGGGTGCCCAACCTTTTGAAGAGCAAGGGCCACTTAAGCAACTTGGTAACCAGTCGAGGGCCACAATGAGCGGAGTGGGCGAATGACAGGTCATGGCTACTTTATAGGTCCTCTGATCGCCTAGATGAAAGGGGGCAAACTCCTTTCTGTTTTTCGGATTGGAGGTAGGTGGGCGTGAACAGACATCTGTCTCTCTAGGGGAGTTGAGGGTCCCATTTGGTTGGGCTGATCATGTTAAAAGGGCCCAAGACTCCTTTCACACTGATGTACTGCGGTTTACCCACACCGTGGGTGCAGCGTAGTGCACCTGTATCTATCCTGCGGGTAAGCTGAACTTTGCCCTAGACTCCACCTGTGGCAAAAAATGGCGCTTTAGTGGAAGCATCGGCTTATAAGGGTCTTCTCCACAGCCGCTTACTTGCTCTACCACCAGCTTCATTCACAACACTGATTCTGTGGTATGGTGCGCCGGCAACCTGCGATCTGGGCTTACCAACCCACCATTCCAGAGCAGGAGGTCGCGGGTTAAATCAGAGGGCTCCGCCGGCCACATGTGGTCCCCGGGCCACTGGTTGGCCACCCCTGCTCTAAATAGTTTTAACAAAGAACACATCCCAGTTGTTATGTAATAACTGAAGGAAGTAAGGCCGCAGTGAGTTACATTTTTCTACTGCTCTAAAGCTGAACTCTAGTCAGCAATACATTTCAGTTTCATGTCAACCCTAGTATAGTAAGGGTTAACAGCTCATTTAGCTAGGGGTTCTTTAGTAGAATTACTCAACCTCTTTCTCAATCCCGCAGGCTTACTCCTCACCATCTGACTGGTCCCATGAAATCACTCTTCTTTGCCACCTGTCGCGCCATCTCCAACACCAACACATACAATGCAGGAACCCAGGTCCTTCAATGCATGGAAGGGCATTAAGGTCCTATCTACATACCAAGAGCAGGGCAAATCAGAGAGGATGGCTGCCACAGTAGTCAGAAATTGTGTGAATTTGGTGTCAAGCTCAATTATTTACAGTGTACCTTGTGTAATGCATATCAAAGGTACACAAGGAATTAGTAAGAGTATTGTCTAAAGCAATTTGATAAAATAGGATGAATGCGCTAAATCAACCCTTGCTATTGTACAGTACACATCAAGTGTATATATATGTGTAAACACTCAGATGTTCAAATGAAACAAAATACAAAAACAAAAAAGACCACAAACATATATAAAGTGCACTTGTGCATCAGTGCAAACACTGTGAAGTGAAAAACACCAGGTAAAAGCAGCAAGAATCGAACCATTCACAGATCCAGCATGTAGACTGACTCAATGATAGGGAGCACCTGCGATATGCTCAGCACTTCACCTCCCATCCACAGTCCAATACTGCCACTTGCTGATTCAGAAAGCCAGCTCATAGAGAGGGGAGAGAAAAAAAACAACAATAGGAAAATGCTCATAGTGTAGTATGGCCGAGAAAAAACAGAGATTGTGGACTGATTAGAGAAACCACACTCATGAATCCTCTGCACATAGACAGCCTGTAGATACAGCTCAGTGCGGCGATCTGCTGATGCGGATGTATTTCCGTCGATCGCGTCACTTAGGCTTCTCCCCCACTAGTATCGTCACTGGTCATGTGACTTAGTCAACCCTTAAGCAACCCATTACTGGTCATTTAATATTAATATTTTTTTACATATTTGCTTAAAGTGATAATAAAGGCATTTTTTTTAAATAACAAACAGGACATACTTACCTTCTCTGTGAGGTGCTTTGCACAGAGCAATCCTGATCCTCTTCTCGGGTCCCCCGCCAGTGCTCCTGGCCCCTCTCTCCTGCCAACTGCCCCCAAAACAAGCAGCTTGCAATGGAGGCACCCAAGTAGGTGTGCTCCAGAGGCGCTGCTCTGTGTCTCCATTCAAGAACAGAGCCGTGCCTCAACCCCACTCCCTCTTTTTCCTCATTGGTTCAATAGCTGTCATTGACAGCAGCAGGAGCCAATGGCTGCTGTCTCAGCCAATGAGGAGGGAGAGACCCAGCAGAGCTGAGGCTACTGTGCACAGCACTGGAGAAAGATCAGGCTCGGGTAAGTATTGCTGCACAGCGAAGGTTTTGTTATCTTCATCCATTCAATGCATGAAGATAAAAAAAAAACTTGAGATGCATTCATGTACACACCTTAAAATCTGTAGTTAACTAAGAAAAAAAAATTGTTCCCCTGCAGGTTAATGTCATAATATGCTAGTACCACATACTAGCACATTATGACAGACTTACCTGTAACAGGGATCCCTTAAGTGGTGTGCTGTTACCACTGACAGGCTTGCACCTGGGGAAAATGGGTGCAACTGCACTTGCAAAGTGCACAGGCTATACGCCTTTAGCAAATCAACTCCAAAGTGTGAATCCACCTTTAGACATAATGAAGTACCTTCACTGTACCTTCATTTGCATCCAATATATCTCAACAGAACCTGGACAGTAGGTGCTCTAACTCACTTTGCTGGACAAAACTTATGAAACAAAACATGTTATGCATAACATGGTTCCATTTAATGATAGCTGTAAGCAACAAGCTCATACTGGAAATATAAAAACACTTAACTTTAAGAGAGCAAGAATAGGGGCTGCTCTTCAAGACTTAGGGGGTTATTTACAAACGGTAAATCCACATTGCACTACAAGTGCACTTGAAAGTGAAGTCGCTGTAAATCTGAGAGGTAGATCTGAAATGAGGGGAAACTCTGCTGATTTTATCATCCAATCATGTGCAAGCTAAAATGTTGTTTTTTATTTTCCTTGCATGTCCCCCTCTGATCTAAATCGACTGCACCTTCAAGTGCACTTGCAGTGCAAAGTGGATTTGCCTTTTGTAAATAACCCCCTTAGGCCCCTTTCACATGTGTGGACCGTATGTCCGCATTTTCATCCATCCGTTTGCGGATGAAAACGGGACATACATTGGTCCCTATGTGATTGCGTGTGTCAGCGGATGAACATCCGCTGACACCCGTAATCACCCGCCTCCGCAAAGATCCGATTTTTCGGACGGAAGAAAACCCTATTTTTTCTTCCGTCTGCGGATCGGATTGGATGAACACAGACACACGGTCCGTGTACATCCGATCCCCCATAGGGGAGAGCGGAGAAAAGACAGGGCGGTCCCTGCACAGTGTACGGGGACCGCCCTGTCGGCCGCCGGCTCAGCAGGGATATACAGAGCAATCCCCGCTGAGCTTACGGACACACGGAGGCGGATCATTACTGATCTGCCCCGTGTGAAAGGGCCCTTAGACTGGGAGGGAATATTGGCATCGATGAACACAGAACAAAGATGTGAATTCTTCAAAAAGACTGTATGTGAATTGCAAAGTATATTCCCATGGAAAATAATTTTAAAAGACTAAAATTAAAACATATGTGGCTCACGGCCAAAGTTAACGAAAATATAAATAATAAGAAAAGAGTTTTTAAAAACTATAAAAATGAAGGAACACTATCATCGTTTAAATGTTACAAAGAATATAACAGAAAACTTAAAAAGGAAATCAAGGACGCAAAAATTCAAAACGAGCTACAGATTGCAAAAGATAGTAGGACAAACCCCCAAAAATTCTTCAAATATATTAATAGTAAAAAGGTCAGGTCTGAGCATGAAGGCCCTTTACAAAATAATCTAGAATGGGTGACTGGGGACAAAGAGAAAGCACATTTATTGAATACTTTCTTCATCTCTGTATATACTAAGGAGCATGGGGGCACTCATGTCCATAGTGGGAATGGTATGACACAGTCCTAAAGGATCCACAATGGCTCAAAAGACAAAAGAAAAGTGGATAAAGCACCAGGACCAGATGGCATCCACCCACGGATCCTAAAAGTATTGAGCTCTGTCTTTTCAAAGCCATTGCTTCTACTTTTTAGAGACTCTTTAATGACTGGAATAGTACCACTGGATTGGTGTAAGGCCAATGTGGTTCCTATATGAAAAAAGATACCGCGCACTTTTTTCCCCTTAAAATAAGGGGAAAATCGTGGGTGCGCGATATACGCCGGTACCCGCTTCCCGCACTGAGTTTGAACTGCGCCGCCAACATATATCGAGCGCAGTACACTGGGGTACATTCGGCCAGGCTCGGCTTCGCTCGCGGTCACGCTCTAGCCTTTATGCATGAGAAGCCGAGCGTGACCGAGTGTGCCCGAGTGTACTCGGTATATGACGGCGGCGCAGTTCAAACTGCGGGAATTCGACTCAGAGACAGCGCGGGAGGACACCACCGAGGCCGCATACGGACGCCAGACCCGCAGATGGACGCCGGACCCGCCATACTGTAAGTATTTTTTTTCTGAAATTTCCTTTCCAGGTTGAGGGTGCGCGCTATACGCGGGTGCGCGCAATACCCCGATAAATACGGTAACTATAAGGGGGCACTCTTTACAGCTAGAGAAAAAGAGATTCTTCTCCAAATATGAAAAGGTTTCTTCACAGTAAGAGCTGTGAAAATGTAGAATAGACTCCCTCAAGAGCTGGTTCTGGCCAGCTCAGTAGATTGTTTAAAAAAAGGCCTGAATTATTTCCTAAATGTACATAATATAACAGGATACTAACATTTATAGGTTAAGTTGATCCAGGGAATATCCGATAGACTCTCTGGGAATTAAGAAAGGAATTGTTTCTCCTGTTGGTGGAAATTGGATCATGCTTTGCTGGGGTTTTTTGCCTTCCTCTGGATCAACTGTGGGTATAGGATTGTGTATATGGGGTTGTATGATTTTTTCCCCCCCTTTTACTGGTTAAACCAGATGAACTTGTGTCTTTTTTTCAACCATATAACTATGTAAAACTATAACTGAATGTAAAACACACAGTTATGTATTAACTTTGAGAAATATCTATAAAAGTATTTTTTAAGAGGCACTTGCAAAGTGCACCGTCTATATGCCTTTAGCAAATCAACTCCAAAGTGTGAATCCAAGGCTCCTGCAAAAAAAAAAAAAAAAATTTTTGTGGCTGCTTAACATTAGGGCACTTACCTGTCCAGGAATCGGCCGCTGCCATCTCCGCTAAGGGAAACTGGTAGTGAAGCTGGTTCCCTACTGCGTGAAGCACCCTGCGCTCTCTGATTGGGCTGGCGGGGGGGGGGCAAACTTAACTTCTGGCCGAGTTTTCTGTGGCGAAACAGATGGAGTTTGCTGATCAAAGCACAGAGCAGAGAAACAAACCCATTAGTATTTCTATGGCCCGTTCTATATCCAATGATAAGCCAGGGCAGTAACATGAAGCAGGGCGCCCTGTGAGTAGTACTATATCTTTTCAATTGTGATATACAGTATCTCACAATAGTGAGTACACCCCTCACATTTTTGTAAATATTTTATTATATCTTTTCATGAGACAACACTGAAGAAATGACACTTTGGTACAATGTAAAGTAGTGAGTGTACAGCTTGTATAACAGTGTAAATCTACTGTCCCTCAAAATAACTCAACACACAGCCATTAATGTCTAAACCGCTGGCAACAAAAGGGAGTACACCCCTAAGTGAAAATGTCCAAATTTGGCCCAATTAGCCATTTTTCCTCCCCGGTGTCATGTGACTCGTTAGCTCGTAAATTTGGTGTTATCACTCTCATACTGGTCACTGGAAGTTCAACATGGCACATCATGGCGAAGAAAAAAAGAACTGTGCTCTACATAAAGATGGCCTAGGCTATAAGAAGATTGCCAAGACCCTGAAACTGAGCTGCAGCATGGTGGCCAAGACTATACAGCGGTTTAATGGGACAGGTTCAACTCAGAACAGGCCTCGCCATGGTCGACCAAAAAAGTTGAGTGCGCGTTCTCAGCATCTAATCCAGAGGTTGGGAAATAGATGTAGGAGTGCATCCGCACACTGAATCAAATTGGCTGTTTATGGGTGTATACAGAGTTTGCTGTTCCATATTTTTGTTACACATGTCTTAAATTAAAGAAGACATTTTTATGTATTTAATAAAACTTTGGTATTTTTTATACATCACTGTGTCAGATATTATTCCATTATGAGGTTTCAGCATTTATAAAGTCCCATTACTCTATTCTTTGTGGTCACACAAAATATTGACACTTTGGGTCCAATTTGGACATTTTCACTTATGGGTGTACTCACCTTTATTGTCAGCGGTTTAGACAATAATGAGGGGACAGCAAATTTACACAGTTATACAAGCTGTACATTCACTACTTTACATTGTAGCAAAGTGTCATTTCTTCAGTGTTGTCACATGAAAAGCTATAATAAAATATTTAGAAAAATGTGAGGGGTGTACTCACTTTTGGGAGATACTGTATATGCAGTATATCCAGCTTCCTGGTGTTTCAATAAATGTTTGTTGTAATTTAATTTTAAAGTGAAGAAACCAGGTTGCAACACATTACATCTATAATAAATGTCTGAACAGTGTTGAGGGTATAAATAACATTTAACAATTGCATTCCGAGAGAAAAAGCAGGATTTTTTTTTTTTCTGTTTGAGGATTTTTTTTTTTTCTGTTTGAATATTTTATTGTGTTTTCATAAGGCATAACAAAAGTCATTACAATAGTACAGTTCATATTTCTACAATACAATGAAAAGAATAAATTACAAAAAATAAAAACAAGCAATTATACTTCTCTCGTTAAGTATATAGAACCGAATGTAAGGAGTATTCCTTAGTGTAACATTTCAATTATTATTACAATTTAGTGATGTAATTCTAGCTATTAATATTAACAATCATATATAATCAAGATAGGAGAATATAAAAAGTAATATTTAATTATAGTGAAAATAGAAGAAGATAAGGTTTGCTCGATATAGCGGGTCAAATAACCTAAAATATTTAGGAGAAATGAGAAAACTTTTCCAGGGCCAAGTTCCTGCTAATTGGCTTGGCATTATCTGGAGATTAAGTTACTGTATTTATCGGTGTATAACGCGCGCTTTTTTCCCCTGAATATAGGGGGAAAATCACAGTGCCGCTGAATTACAGGGCCACGATCTACTGTGTACGCTCCCTCACTCACAGCCACAGGAGGCGTGGCCGTGAGTGACGAAGCGCCCGGTACACAGAAGATCGCGGCGTGGCTGTGAGTGACGGAGCACCCGGTGCACAGAAGATTGCGGCGTAGCTGTGAGTGACGGAGCGCCCGGTGCACAGAAGGCTGACACTGGCGAGGCTGCAAGGTCAGTGTTTCCGGAGCAGTGTAGCTTGTGAAGAAGGCATTTTCCTCATCCCCTGAATTGTGAGAAATAATTAAAGAAAATGTATTTATGTTTTAGAACTGCCTTCAGAATCATGGAATAGCTGAATCATGCCACAGAGTCAGGAAAATAACAAAGGGGGTTCCTAGCACACTATAGATGGTATATATGGACTTTATTATACATACAGTAGATACTTCAAGCTGTTCCTCCAGGAAAATAATACTAAAGCATGTTGTTACATATATCAGAGACAGTTCAAAGTTCTTTATTTAAAAAAAAAAAAATTCCTTAAACTTCCCTCTTAAAATTGGGGTGCGCGTTATACGCCAGCACACGTTATACGCCGACGCGCGTTATACGCCGATAAATACGGTATATTCGCAACTATTCCAGATGACCCTTGTTTTGATTGGTTAAACTTGTAAGAAAATAAAGTAAAACTAAAACTAGTTTTAGGTAAGGATTTTCTTTTTCTTCTAGAAATCTTGTAGGTAGAATCAGTATCTCTAGCAAATCTATCACAGACCAAAAACAAGTCAAACTCTCTTGTTTACCATAACATTAAGGGTAGGAGCATAAAAACGGATTTTGGATTACAACATCCATAATACCTTTTGTATATATGCTGTGGAAATATACAAATATGTGGTGTAATTGGGAATATAAATAAGTGAACATTAAGAACACTTTCATGTGCTAAGATGCATGTATTCTCCTGAGTCATAGGTAATCAGTCATGTATATGGCAGAAGAAAAAAAGCGCACATGTGCAGCTCAGGAAGAACCTTTGATCGCAACAGATATTTACAACAAATAAGAGTTAAAAAAAAAAAATCATAGAAATTTTGCCAATGAGCAGTAAATACAATTTTCCATATATAAAAAAAACATGGAAAAAACAGCTCACGTCTGGATTATAGATGTTACAGACCAATATATTTCTAAAATTACTGACAAGCATATGTAAAATAATAACATACACTGTAACTGTATTTATTAGCGAATTCCACAAAGAATTCTTTGAGGGGCAGGCCAGTGAGGTAATTTTACTAAGCATGCATATGATTACAGGTCCTGTTTTGATTTAAAGCAAAAAATTACTTTAAAATTAGAGCGGACCCCGCTTTTAGAGCCAAAGGGCGATCCCTTAGAAAACATTTTTTTATAACTGTATAAATTAGATTTGGACACAGTAAGGAATGATTAGAACTCTTGTTGAGTTTTTACTGCTATCTGGGGCTCCGATTTCCGAGATTTCCCCTCATTTATTGTCATGATTATATAATATATGGTATTACTGTGCTCTGATTACATCAAAAAACTCCTGAAAGCCACATTTGCAGAGTTTTCTGCATTCTTAAAATACATCCTCAGTTAGGTTGCCTTTTTTCTAATTAGGGTTTAAAAACCTGATTCGAACAAGCAAGAAAGCTTTTTTTTGGTAAAGAACAGGAAAAATTATAACCTCATATATACAGTGTCATCAGCATTATAGATCATGGAAAAATGGAAAAAAGAAACTGCGCTAACATAATAAAGGTTTTGGGATGGCCTGAAGCTCTAATAGGTAAGCAGCAACTAACCTGATAACATAACAGTGAAAAGAAGTGAGAAAAATATATATAGTTGCGCTAGTGTCAGAACCACCTTTGCGGGGAAGGTGACTCAATCACCCCCACCCCAAACGTGGAAATAAATTAAATGAGCATAAACCGTGAACTTATTATAAATGATTAAAGTGCACAAATAATACCAAATTAAAATCATAAATTGAATGATAAACAAATCATAAAGCATAAGCTAATGACATCGGTTAAGTGACAGTAAACTTTTAGGTAGGGTTGTCCAGATACCGATACCAGTATCGGTATCGGGACCGATACCGAGTATTTGCGGGAGTACTCGTACTCGCGCAAATACCCCCGATACCTAAATAGAATACTTCCAACCCCCTCCCCCCCCCCCGGCCGCTCCTGCCGCATCGTGCCGCCGCATCGAGGGACATGGCTAGAGGGACATGGCTAGAGGGACATGGCTAGAGGGACATGGCTAGAGGGACATGGCTAGAGGGACATTGCTGCATATGTGAGGGACATTGCTGCATATGTGAGGGACATTGCTGCATATGTGAGGGACATTGCTGCATATGTGAGGGACATTGCTGCATATGTGAGGGACATTGCTGCATATGTGAGGGACATTGCTAGAGGGACATGGCTGCATATGTGAGGGACATGGCTGCATATTAGAGGGACATGGCTGCATATGTGAGGGACATTGCTAGAGGGACATGGCTGCATATGTGAGGGACATGGCTGCATATTAGAGGGACATGGCTGCATATGTGAGGGACATGGCTAGAGGGACATTGCTGCATATGTGAGGGACATGGCTAGAGGGACATTGCTGCATATGTGAGGGACATGGCTAGAGGGACATGGCTGCATATGTGAGGGACATGGCTAGAGGGACATGGCTGCATATGTGGGGGACATGGCTGCATATGGGGGGGACATGGCTGCATTTGGGGACACATTTAAAAAAAGTATCGGTATTCGGTATCGGCGACTACTTGAAAAAAAGTATCGGTACTTGTACTCGGTCCTAAAAAAGTGGTATCGGGACAACCCTACTTTTAGGGATATTAAAAAATGCACAAGGTGAAGTCCAAAAGAACAACCAAAATTGCATATAGAAATTGTATATATATATAAACATAAAAGTCCATAAAACTGCTGTGAATAAACACCCAGTGATGTTCCAAGATATCAGCTATGCTTTCTTCCTGGGATCAACCGCTTCAAGTGAATTCCACCACTATAATGCAAAACTGCTTACCAGAGCCAATGGTCCTGTGTAATTAGGACCTAGACCAGCATGGATGTTAGACCCGGCAATCAGGACGAACACTGCATTTGTGACGCTGTAATACGACATGGTATACGACAAACTCCACAGCAAGGGCATCAGATATGGTATCATGCAAATAAAGCAGATGCCTCGATAGTTTAAAACCAATGACTTTTATTAAATTAAAATAAAACAGTAAAAAACTCACATTTAGTAAGTATAAGACCAGCCTTAAACCTGTTGCACTGGCCGGACGCAAACAGGAAAACCCGTCCGCATGGAAAACGAGCAGACGAGGGTGATGACGTCAGCAAGCTGCTCGTTCCGCCCGATGCGTTTCGTGATAGGTCACGACGTCTCAGGGGCTCGGGACATACCGCGTCATCCCCTCAAATAGTACCAACAATTAAAACCAAGCCTCGTTCCGAGGGGACGCACGTGCACATCGCCTGTCGAGGCCTCAAGCCTCGTTTGGGAGCGTCGACTAGGTACGACTCATCTCCCAATCTCTCGTACGTGGCGCAGAGTGGGAGTGGTCGTATAACCAACGAATCCAAACGTGCAACCCCACGGAACAAAAGACTCCAATCTGCACCAGAAAATCGCACAACAATAGCGAACAACATCTGGGGCAAGAAAGGTTTCAGATTACCAGTCAAACCAAATGAAATAAATACCAATCATTAACCATATTTTTTAATTACAAAAAAATCGTCAATACAAGCACTCACTCCTGAGCATCAGGTGGATTGGCCTCTTATAAAGAATTCATCATGGTTCATCATCATGGTTCATCATAATAAAATCAAAAAATTAATACATAATAATATTTAAAATTATACTTAAATTACTTAGCTGTTGGCCAAATAATTACTGTCAGAAACATTCTAGACCATATGAAAGCCCATTCGCCAATACCTATGTCAATAAAAAACAGGTATATGGTGCCCAGTGTCAGAAGAGCCCTTCTGAGTAACATTAACAACCTTATTAAACCTTATGCATTATTAATAAAGGCATTTATGTCCGTGTCCACATTAAGCCCATATGGCAGATAAGTTCTCAATCGGTATACCCATGACATTTCATGTTTTGAAATTTCTCTAACAAGAGAGCTGCCCCTCCAGTGGGGTTTATATTTGTCAATGCCTATGAATAAAGTACCAGAGGGGTCCCTCCTATGCACCAAATCATAGCATCTGGATACTGAGTGTTTGTCGAAGCCCTTCCTAATATTTGCAATGTGCTTGTTTAATCTGACCCGTAGTGCCCTCTTGGTCCTGCCCACGTATTGAAGCCCGCATGGGCATTGTATCAGATAGACCACCCCCTCAGAACAACAGGTGATAAAAGGTTCCACCTCATATGACCTACTGGTACTAGTAGATGTGAAGTGGGAGATTTTGCTATCTTTGCACTTGTTTAGAGTGCATACTTGACACTTTTTGCATCTATAGTATCCAGTGTGATTTTGCAAAAAATTCCTATTCTCCCGTGGGGGGTCCTGGACACTGGGGGCAATACAGTTAGATAGTGAAGAGGCTCCCCTAAAGACAATTTGCGGCTTCTCAGGCAAGATAGGTGCCAGTATTTGATCACTTGCTAGCACATGCCAGTGCTTACATATCAGACGTTTAATATTCTGATGCTGTGCTGAGAACGTGGTTTTAAATGGAAGTGAAAAATCTCTTCCCCCCACCTCCTTGATCCGATCACTCAAAAGAGACTCTCTGTCAATCTCTCTAGTAGATTGTACCCAGCATGAAAGGGCAGATGGATCATAGCCCTTTTCTGTGAACCTGTTGGAAAGGATTGTTGCCTGATTATTAAAAGCTTCCACTTCGGTACAATCGCGTCTTAATCTTGTAAATTGTCCCTGAGGGACTGATTTAAGCCATGGGCATAGTGGCAACTGTCAAGGGGAATGTACGAGTTTCGGTCAGTCTGTTTGAAGAAGGTAGTGGTTACAAACCTATTTTCTTTCATGGAAATAGTAAGGTCCAAGAAATGTACCTTTTCTTGGCTAGCTTCAAACATAAATTTGATGCCCCTGTTGTTGTTATTAAGGGATGACATAAATTCATGAAGGTCTGGTCACCCCCATCCCATAGGAGGAGGACGTCGCCGATGTATCTTGCCCACAGAAGAATCTTAGGTCTCCGGCAAGCATCCACGACGTCCTCCTCCCACTTGGCCATGAATAGATTGGCCAGGTTGGATCATGTATAATGGAATTCTTTCTTCTCATTTTTATAATTAGTATTTTTTTAAATGAATGACAAGATTGTGTGCAGTAGTACTTCTAAACACATTGACAGGCAGAAAAAAGTTACCTGGACAGTGCAGTAAATATAAAATAAAAGTAAAACAATATTTGGTGTGACTATCCTTTGCCTTTAACACAGCAGCAAAATTTGCAGTTTTTGAAGTTGCTCATAGAAACACTTTAAAAAAAAAAGAAATGTGCACTTAGCATTTAAAAGTCATCCACTGATGCCAAATGTGAGTCTTTAGTTATAAGTGGAAAAAATTTCTTTGGAGTCTGACATTACATCACACTGAAATTGCATTGTGTGTAATTGTTAAATGTCATGGATAGACCCAAACACTTTTAACACCCCACCCACCATTAGTGATGGCCAGGGGCACTTTACTCCTCTTAACTTCTTTCCCCCATTCCCGCACACAAAACAATCACAAAATGTTGGTGGTCAGTGGCATTTTTACACCTATCCCAAAAATGGTCCCATAATCATTGGTCAGTGGCCCTTTAAATCCCCCTTTTCAGCCTCTCTCTGCTACAGCTTGGAGGATTTAATAATGGATTCATTAAATCCTCCTCTTACCCCTTCGTCTGTTAGGAGTGAAAGGGTGGGCTCCCCAGTGTAAAGAGTACTACTATTTACATGGGTGATTTGTCAAGACCAGGAGAAACTTATGGAGGTGTACCCAAAGAATTGTAAAGGAACTGAGCATCATCTGCAAAACTGGTCTGTAAGTCACAAGCCAATGCTGCTTTGGTTATCAGATCTCAAGATGTACCCCTGGTTCTCAGCTCTGCTCGAACTGGGGCCATCACATTTGTGCGTATTGCTTTTTCGGGAACCATGTCCAATTTGAAGGTTACTGGCATAAACTGAATTACTGACTGCCCATGGGAAAGCACAGCATTGGTGTCTGAGAAAAATAGGGATGTAGTGAAAGGCATCTGTAACGGACACATGCATGCTGCCGAGACAGTTAAAATCTTCGTGCAGGGGGACTACAAGGAACTGCATGGCTTGTCACAAATGGATGTACCACATTGTATTCTGAGCTCAAAGGGTTAATTGGACAAGTCTCTTTCATTGCTGGAATGCTAATGTTCCCTTCGCATACCTAATGAACCCTCTTTGTGTGCAGGTAAACAGCCCCCCTGTGAGGTGTATGCTGATGGGGATTATGTGTGAGTGATAATTGTTTTAAAGGTTAATTGAATTCTATGTGCCTGGCCAGGAAATGTTAAGTGGGGTGAGGTGCCGAAGCGTCTAGAAACTGGCCAAGTGATTAATTCAAGGAGATGTCATTGTTTCAGGGGGTCTGTGTTGAAGCCCCCTACTGGGAAAAGGGGAGGGCGGAAACTGTCATTGTTCTTGTAACAGTTGTAACCAGATATAAGCAGGTGAAATATGCCAAATAAAGTCAGTCTACTTGACCCTTCAAACGTAGCACGTCTCGTTTCTTGGAAGGGCGTTCGATGGGATATACCGGCGGTACCTGCATATCGCAGCTTGCCAGGGAAAAGGACGTCTCAAACGGCTGAGACCCTCACTACCAGTGGGTAGCCGTTACATTGGTTGGCAGTAGTGGGATGGTCCTTTTATCCAAAGAGCAAGTTCTGAATGGAGTCGCAGTACGCCAGGCTGAAAAGATCCACACTGAAAGATCTACTGGAGATTCGTGGTAGGAGCGCCAGCAACAGACCACGGAGGGAGCTGATAGCTGACCTGCTGGAGCTGGACGAAATGGATGGATCCATGGAAGGAACGGAGCCCCTTGCACCGGTCAGCGAAGAAGATGTAATTACTGGGATTGTACAGCGGAGATTATCCTTGTATCCAGAAACGTCCGTGGAACTAATCAACCAGCTGTTCCGGGAAGCAAGGGAAGAAATACAAACGAAGAGGGGACAAGAACTGGAACTGGTAAGAGCGAGACAGCCCATTACACCTGCAGTTCCTACCCCCCCACCTGCTGCTACAGGAAAGAAAATACCGTTCACTGCATTTAAAGCTTTTGTAGAAAGTGAGGAGGAAATCGATGGATATTTGGCGGACTTTGAGAGACAGTGCTCACTACACCAGGTACCACCAGACCAATGGGTCACTATTTTGTCGGGGAAACTGTCGGGCAAAGCCAACGAAGCCTTTCGGGCTCTCGCTCCAGAGGATATTTTACAATACCAGCAAGTTAAAAAGGCGCTGCTAACCCGATATGCCGTAACGCCAGAAGCCTACCGCCGGCGCTTCCGGGAGTCCAAGAAGATGGCTGTGGACTCCCACATGGAATGGGCCAACCAGTTACAAAGGGTGGCATCCCTTTGGGTCCAAGGGTGCAAGGCCAACACCGGGGAGGAAGTATTGCAGCTGTTCCTAATGGAACATTTCTTCCAAGACCTGGCCGCAGACATACAAGACTGGGTACGAGATCGCCGTCCCGCTAACTTAAACGAGGCGGCTCGGCTAGCAGATGAGTACGCGGAGACAAGGAAAGTAAGCCAGGGTACTATGCGGCTGGCTCAGAAGGTAGAACCGCGTACTCCAACCGTCACCCCACGCCCAGAGTTTCGGGCTCCAGTCCCACCACGTCCTCAGGGGCCTAGCAACTACCCCCGGGATTCGCCTAGGGTGACGTGCCATCACTGCAGCGACACGGGACATATTGCTCGTTATTGCCCTTTGAGAGCTACAAATAACAACTGGAGACGCACAACACCCAACACAGAGGTCACTCCATCACGTCCCTCTGCGGCCCACTGCCTGGAGACCGAGGGGGGCCCTGAGGAATGTCTGGGAATTTGGTATGAGGCAGACCCAATACAAGCGGCCTCTCCGGATAACCGTCAGCATCACCGTCAGGAGGTACGAGTGAATGGACAAGTAGCACAAGGCTTAAGAGATTCCGGGACTACTATCACTCTGATTCAAAAACATCTGGTAAAGCCAGAGAACGTGTCCACTCGCACAGTTGCCGTCCGGGTCGCAGGGGGTGCTGTATTTCGCGTACCCACCACCCGTGTGCACTTAGACTGGGGAGCCGGGTCAGGAAAGACCACAGTTGGTATCATGGACAACCTACCTGCCGAGGTGGTGCTGGGCAACGACATTGGCCCTCTGACTTCGGCTTATTTACCTACACCTGCTGCTGCTTGTCCCGGGACCACCCGCGTTGCTGGAATCAACCCGCTTGCTGCTGAGAACCGGGTAAGACTACCTTCCCCGACATGTACTGTAGATCCGGCACAATATCACAGTCTAAAATGGGAATGTGACAAGTTGGCCAGTGAGAAATCAGAGATGCAACGACACTATGTCACGTATTATGAGATGTCCCGTGGCTTGAACATTGAAATGCACAAACAGGCGGAAATTGTCAAAAGATTAAATGGGATTTGCATCCAGGTGGTGCCGTATCTGTCCCAAGAGCATCAGCAACAGGTTTTGGGAGCCATTGAGAGAGCAAAACAAGTGACTGTTCCAGAATTGAATTCTATTCTTCACCGTCACCATCAGCTACCGACCTGGTAAGCCAATGGGAAGGCCGACGGACTGTCCAGGCAAACGGAACTTTTACCCTAACAGCAGACCGGACATCCCCAAGTTGATCCGAAAAGGATCAATCCGGGTCTGCCGGAGTGTTCCACAAAGGGGGAGTAGTGTAACGGACACATGCATGCTGCCGAGACAGTTAAAATCTTCGTGCAGGGGGACTACAAGGAACTGCATGGCTTGTCACAAATGGATGTACCACATTGTATTCTGAGCTCAAAGGGTTAATTGGACAAGTCTCTTTCATTGCTGGAATGCTAATGTTCCCTTCGCATACCTAATGAACCCTCTTTGTGTGCAGGTAAACAGCCCCCCTGTGAGGTGTATGCTGATGGGGATTATGTGTGAGTGATAATTGTTTTAAAGGTTAATTGAATTCTATGTGCCTGGCCAGGAAATGTTAAGTGGGGTGAGGTGCCGAAGCGTCTAGAAACTGGCCAAGTGATTAATTCAAGGAGATGTCATTGTTTCAGGGGGTCTGTGTTGAAGCCCCCTACTGGGAAAAGGGGAGGGCGGAAACTGTCATTGTTCTTGTAACAGTTGTAACCAGATATAAGCAGGTGAAATATGCCAAATAAAGTCAGTCTACTTGACCCTTCAAACGTAGCACGTCTCGTTTCTTGGAAGGGCGTTCGATGGGATATACCGGCGGTACCTGCATATCGCAGCTTGCCAGGGAAAAGGACGTCTCAAACGGCTGAGACCCTCACTACCAGTGGGTAGCCGTTACAGCATCTTTAATGTTCATAGAAGCCAAGAAGTCATTCTTGTTGAGGACCACCAAATGAAAAGACTGTGTTTAGAACTTCTGAGGAAAGCATGGGGACTACTACTCCTTGGGCAACAAGCCCCAGTATCACCTAGGACAGTGCAGGGACAAAGACAGAAGCCCTATCTTGTATCTTGTTGATTATACTCCTGTAACCAAGCTCAGAAAAGTAAAGGAGCCACAAGTCTGCAACCTTCAACAAGCTTATCCCCACCTTGTTGTCCACAGGTGGGGGCAGGGCTGTGGAGTCGGAGTCGGAGTCGGAGTCGAGGAGTCGGAGTCGGGGGAAATTTTGGGTACCTGGAGTCGGAGTCGGAGTCGGCAAACAATGCACCGACTCCGACTCCGACTCCTACTAAATTTAGATTGGAATAAAAATAAAAAAAAGCAAGTTTAAATGTCCCAATTCACAAAAAGTTATAATTAATGACTTCTCTACTGTAAGAATAAAGACCAATGCATGCAGTGCCTCACGTAACCGCAAAACGAACACGTTAAGTGACCGTGAAGAAGCATGCTTTTCATGTGCTTCACTATATGGCACGCAACGCACAATTAGGAGCTGCAATACTTATACTTTCCATAGTGTTGTGTTCTGCTTTTACAGGGAACGCATGTTAGAGAACCAGTAAGTGTCCAAATAAAAAAATTCCAACAGGAGTTTTATAAAGCACTAAAAGAAGTTGAAAAGTATGATCGCTCATCAAAACTTACTGTTGAAGAAGCCATCCTTGTTTATCCAGAGATCATTAGTGATGTGGCCAGAATAGTTACTGCAATGCCACCCACCCAAGTCAGTGTCGAAAGATTATTTTCAGCCCTAAAAATAATAAAGCCCTGGTTCACACTGGGTACGATTTGGAACGATTTGAGATGCGATTTGACATGTCAAATCGCATCTCAAATCGGCGGCAATTGTCGGCAATGGCACTGTCCTAATCAGTGCGACGCCGCATCTGCGATTTCAAAAAGTAGTTCCTGTACTACTTTTTGCGATTTCGGGCCGCGATTTACATTAAATTGTGGCCGAAATCGCGGCAAAATCGCTGTAAAATCGCGATTTTGAATTCGCAGCAGTGTGAACCTAGGCTCAGTCTGACTTAAGAGCTTCTATGAAAGAGGATCTGGCAGAGGCAATTCTCTTCCTTAGAACTCTACATTGAATTGATTTGCATTTGCTAAGCCTAGAACTACATTTCAAGATTAATATAAACCATTTCTAGGTTTTACAGATTTTGTTTTTGGTTCATTATAGATAAGCTTTGTTTTTGTTCTAAAACAACCAAATAATGTGGTTTGTATTTTTGAACTGGTAAAAATCCTGTTCCTGATGTTTATGCCTGCTGCTACTATCCAGTCACTTGATTGTTTTCATTGTGTTTGTCTTTTGCTTAAACTGTGCAATACAGTAGACTGTTGGCTTCCCAGCCAGTAGTCCTGTGGTAGGTTGCGTTTCTTTCCCTCAAGGAATGTATAAAATACATTTGCATATTAATACAGAGGAGTCGGAGTCGGGGAGTCGGAGTCGGAGTCGGAAGTACATAAAACTGAGGAGTCGGAGTCGGAACATTTATCTACCGACTCCACAGCCCTGGGTGGGGGTAGACCTTCATGCTGAGGAAAACTTGTTGGAGGACCTGGAATTTCTGGACTGCCTAGGCCTGTATATATAAAAACAGAAGGACATAGTATGCACCTCTTGGAAATAAAAGGGGCCCTTGAAAAGATGAAAGGAAGGAAAAACTCTTCCACACCAAGGTCCTCCGTTTAAAGAGGAAGTAAACCCACTTGTAAAAAAAAAACACCACCTGCAAGACAAGGCATAATGAGCTAGTATGCATAGACCCTGGACACCAACCTGAGGTTGCACACAGCCAGCCTAATCCCTGATGCAGAGAATATATGTGCATAGCCCAATAATGCTGTTGCCCAAGGTGCCTGGCGAGCCCTGGCAAACTTGTGCAAGAGTTCACCTGAATGGGCGCCCTCAGAAAATACTGCAAAAAGGAAAGTTCCTGCAGTGAAAAGTGCTGATTGCCCCATAAGAGCAGTGGCAACAGTAGCAAAACAATACAGAAGCTGAAAGTGAAAGTAAAAAAAGTCCCAGAGAACATCAGCTTAAAATGACTATATCTACAACCCATGATTCATTAATGTGATGGTCATTGGGAGGAAATACCATCTTACAGATAGCTAAAAAGATCAACAGTGTCAGTGGGAACTTATCTGAGAGACAGAAATCACTTATTCACTTATAGCTCACAGAACCTTTAGCAACCTCTGGAGGAACTCTGGTTGAGAAACCCTGGCCTCGAGGCAAAAACTATAGCCATTCATCACAAAATAGAGTCTTGTGTCTTCCAATCACCATTAGGAGAAGACATTTGGAAAATGTAGGAAGGCTTCCAAACCCAATGAGTGATCTGAAATTTCTTATAATTGAACAGGATTACCATTTGGCAGAAATAAGAGAAACCTCGTTAAGCAGGGCTCGAGTCCTGCGGGAACGCGTGGGAACGACGTCCCTGCACTTTTTTCACAGCAGGAACGCGCGTTCCCATTGCAGGACTCGAGCAGAGAATAGGTGGGAAATGAATGCAGTGTTTACTAAGTGAGGGGTGGGGGGGGCACACACTGGGGGTGTCAGGCCGGCGCCCCCCCTCCGATTGAAGCGGAGACTGCAGGCAGGTTAAGCAGCGGAGTGGCAGGCGCCCACCCCCCGCGCGACTGAACAGACAGCGAGGCTGGGCGGGTTCAGAGACAGCGCGGATTAGGCAGCGGCGCGCAATTTTTAGAAAACACGCGGAGAGAAGAGCCTGAGGTAGTGTGGCTTTGCGGGGGTGCGAACCGCACTGTAGTGACACCCGGCCGTCAGATCCCTTCCTGCTCTCCGTGCTCTGATCTCCGTGCAGCCGAGTGAAGGGGCCCGCCTCCCCCTCCTCCTGCATGTCTACACAGGGGGAGGGGATCCGACAGGTTCACGAGTGTCTGGCATGTCCCGATCATCTCAGGTACATAAGGGTTACTGAATGGGGGGGGGGGGAATCTACACTGAATGGGGGGGGGGGAATCTGTACTGAAGAGGGGGGGGGAGAATCTGTACTGGGGGGGGTATGTACTGAATTGGGTGGGGGGAAATCTGGACTGAATGGGGGGGGGAATCTGTACTGAATGGGGGGGGGGATCTGTACTGAAGAGGGGGGTATGTACTGAATGGGGGGGGGTGTACTGAATGGGGGGGGGGATCTGTACTGAAGAGGGGGGTATGTACTGAATGGGGGGGGGTGTACTGAATGGGGGGGGAATCTGTACTGAAGAGGGGGGGGGTATGTACTGAATGGGGGGGGTGTGTACTGAATGGGGGGGAATCTGTACTGAAAGGGGGGATCTGTACTGAATGGGGGGGGTCTACTGTAGGGGGGTGGGTCTGTACTGAATGGGGGGTGACTGCACTGTAGGGGGTCTGTGTAACATGCAGGGGGTCCATAACTGTTAGGGGGGGTGTCTGTGTAACATACAGGCGTCCCGAGCTGTGGGGGGCTGTGTAATGTAAAGGGGTCCAGAGTGCTGTGTAATGTAAAAAGGGTCCAGAGGGACAAGGACTGTGTAATGTAAAGGGGTCCAGAGGTGCAAGAACTGTGTAATGTAAAGGGGTCCAGAAGTGCAAAGTGCTGTGTAATGTAAAGGGGCCCAGAAGTGCAAGGTGCTGTGTAATGTAAAGGGGCCCAGAGGTGCAGGGTGCTGTGTAATGTAAAGGGGTCCAGTGATGCAGGGTGCTGTGTAATGTAAAAGGGTCCAGAGGTGCAAGGTGCTGTGTAATGTAAAGGGGCCCAGAAGTGCAAGGTGCTGTGTAATGTAAAGGGGCCCAGAAGTGCAAGGTGCTGTGTAATGTAAAGGGGCCCAGAGGTGCAAGGTGCTGTGTAATGTAAAAGGGTCCAGAGGTGCAAGGTGCTGTGTAATGTAAAGGGGCCCAGAGGTGCAGGGTGCTGTGTAATGTAAAGGGGCCCAGAAGTGCAAGGTGCTGTGTAATGTAAAGGGGCCCAGAGGTGCAGGGTGCTGTGTAATGTATGTAAAGGGACCCAGAGGTGCAGGGTGCTGTATAATGTAAAGGGCCCAGAGGTGCAGGGTGCTGTGTAATGTAAAGGGCCCAGAGGTGCTGTGTAATGTAAAGGGGTCAAGAGGTGCAAGGTACTGTGTAATGTAAAGGGGCCCAGAGGTGCAGGGTGCTGTGTACTGTAAAGGCGTCCAGAGGTGCAAGGTGCTGTGTAATGTAAAGGGCCCAGAGGTGCAGGGTGCTGTGTAATGTAAAAGGGTCCAGAGGTGCAGGGAGCTATGTAATGTAAAGGGGTCCAGAGGTGCAGGGTGCTGTGTAATGTAAAGGGGTCCAGAGGTGCAGGGTGCTGTGTAATGTAAAGGGGTCTAGAGGTGCAGGGTGCTGTGTAATGTAAAGGGGTCTAGAGGTGCAGGGTGCTGTGTAATGTAAAGGGACCCAGAGGTGCAGGGTGCTGTATAATGTAAAGGGCCCAGAGGTGCAGGGTGCTGTGTAATGTAAAGGGGCCCAGAGGTGCAGGGTGCTGTGTACTGTAAAGGCGTCCAGAGATGCAGGGTGCTGTGTAATGTAAAGGGGCCCAGAGGTGCAAGGTGCTGTGTAATGTAAAGGGGCCCAGAGGTGCAGGGTGCAGTGTAATGTAAAATGGTCCAGAGGTGCAGGGTGCTGTGTAATGTATGTAAAGGGGCCCAGAGGTGCAGGTTGCTGTGTAATGTAAAAGGGGCCCAGAGGTGCAGGGTGCTGTGTAATGTAAAGAGACCCAGAGATGCAGGGTGCTGTGTAATGTAAAGGGGTCTAGAGGTGCAGGGTGCTGTGTAATGTAAAGGGCCCAGAGGTGCAGGGTGCTGTGTAATGTAAAGGGCCCAGAGGTGCAGGGTGCTGTGTAATGTAAAGGGCCCAGAGGTGCAGGGTGCTGTGTAATGTAAAGGGACCCAGAGATGCGGGGTGCTGTGTAATGTAAAGGGGTCCAGAGGTGCAGGGTGCTGTGTAATGTAAAGGGTCCAGAGATGCAGGGTGCTGTGTAATGTAAAGGGGCCCAGAGGTGCAAGAACTGTGTAATGTAAAGGGGTCCAGAGGTGCAGGGTGCTGTGTAATGTAAAGGGGCCCAGAGGTGCAGGGTGCTGTGTAATGTAAAGGGCCCAGAGGTGCAGGGTGCTGTGTAATGTAAAGGGGCCCAGAGGTGCAGGGTGCTGTGTAATGTAAAGGGGCCCAGAGGTGCAGGGTGCTGTGTAATGTAAAGGGCCCAGAGGTGCAGGGTGCTGTGTAATGTAAAGGGGCCCAGAGGTGCAGGGTGCTGTGTAATGTAAAGGGCCCAGAGGTGCAGGGTGCTGTGTAATGTAAAGGGGCCCAGAGGTGCAGGGTGCTGTGTAATGTAAAGGGGTCCAGAGGTGCAAGGTGCTGTGTAATGTAAAGGGCCCAGAGGTGCAGGGTGCTGTGTAATGTAAAGGGGCCCAGAGGTGCAGGGTGCTGTGTAATGTAAGGGGTCCAGTGGTGCAGTGCTGTGTAATGTAAAGGGGCCCAGAGGTGCAGGGTGCTGAGTAATGTAAAGGGGCCCAGAGGTGCAGGGTGCTGTGTAATGTAAAGGGCCCAGAGGTGCAGGGTGCTGTGTAATGTAAAGGGGCCCAGAGGTGCAGGGTGCTGTGTTATGTAAAGGGGTCCAGAGGTGCAGTTGTGGAGACCTAACCTACCTAAGACAGTGTTGTATCACAGTGGCTTAGCTATGTTAACTGTCTGACGTTTTTGCTTCTTGGGGGGGGGGGGGTTAATTTACAACGGTATTCAGCAATGAGGGGGTTAATGTACTTCCACTGATGCATTGGTGACACCAGTGTCAGTGTTTATTACCCCTATTTGGTGCAGCATGAAAGGGTTCATACACAATGACACTGGTGTCACTAATGCAGCACAAAGGGGTTAATTACCTGCCACTGGTCACCAATGCATCAGTGGCCAGTGGTGTATTTGATACTACCCACCCCATACACTCCGAACCCCTCTCATCTACATACCACCCACCCCCATAATTGTTTATTTTTTTGGTGGGGGAGTGGATCTTGGGTGGGAGTTCCCACACTTTTTTCCCCAGGACTTGACCCCTGTCGTTAAGTATTATTTGTGACTGAATAATTCATTTGGAAGCTTTTATTTTGTTTAAAAAGACAAGAAGGGGGGTTATGTTTGTTGTTCCATTCAAATTAAGATATCTGTGACAGGGACAAAAGTAGAGTCTATAGATGAAGGTCATAATTGTAAAGTATTTATAGCTGAGCATTTAATGCTGCTACAAATTAAAAAAAAAAAGCAAGAAGAAATTTAGTCTATATTATGTTCAACTATTCAGACATCATAAACAAGTCCATCTAGTTCAACCATTAGAGAAAAACAGACGAATAGAAAAACTCCATTGAAAACTTTATCATCTGGAATATTGAAGCATGTGTTAGTAGTACAGTAGTAATATCTTTCTGATTAACTTGACAGAAAAATTATCTTACACAAGTTGTAGCCTAATCAACTGGGTTGGGAGGTTTGGCTAATTTAAGACTGTTTTAATAAACCAGATACCATACCTAATGTGCAGTTTAACAAATATGGAAATATTTGACTTGGAATTCTTAATCAAATGCTTTAATGAAAAGAGGTATAGGCGATACAAACATGGGCCTATAAATAGACTAGAGACAAATGAGTAGTACAATGGCAGCGACAGTAGGAATGCATTAATGTTGCACAAGTAAAACAGGAGTACAAGTTTGGAATGTGTAAGTCAATACCTAAAACTTTATAGAGAACAGAACAGGATTTGACAGGTTATATTGGGGGAAAGGCTTCAGGCAATAAGGCAATAGTGGAGCTAGTGCTCGTGATACTTAAAACTTCAAAATGTAAGGGGTTCAGTAAAAAAAAAAAAAAAGGGAGGGAGGGAGGGGAAGAAGAGGATGGGCTTAACCTATCAACCCGAAGATAGTGCAACTTTGTATGTAAGAAAAGGGGTTCAATAGTGGTGCCAAATGTCTATCGCTCAAATGGGCAACATTAGCATCCATTATCAGACGGCTAACAGAAGAAAGAAAATTATGTCAGGCAGAGAGGTAAAAGAGAGTTGAGAGAGAAGGGTAAGAGAGAATAGAGAAGGAGAAAAAGGTGGAGTAGAAAGGATAGAAAAAGGGCGGGGAAGGGGTATACCACGGGTACACCTAGAAGAGACCTAAGATGCATCTCCGGCTTAAAGGAGTTGCTAGCCATGGGAGCAATAGGGAGTCATCAAAGTTAGGTGGGAGATAATGGGTACCCAAGGAGTCCAGAGGGCTTCAAATTTAGCCACTTTGCAACAACTTGGAATTCAATAAAGTATTGGACAAGGGAGAGCAAAGTTTAAATAGCTCAAAGGTCTACATGTTGGGAAAATACATAATTAGCCACCAAAGAAAAAAGTATTACAAATTCTTTAAAGGTACTGTAGTGGGTACATGTGAAGAACAATAATAAAATAAACCATATATGGCTGAATAAGAAAAGTTCAAAATACCAAGAAACAGAAGATGTGACAAAATGTGTCACTTTTGCTCACAGAGTTCTGTTCAACCTTCCTCTGGTTCACACACTAAACTTAACAGACATCTGTCCTTTATTTTAATCTATTATAAGATCTACATTTAATCTACTATGAGAAGATCTACATTTAATCTACATCAGAAAAAGCAAAACAAGTCACAAACTGTTATACATGGTGATATACATATACTTTTTGCATGTAAAATACCACTAATGTAATTTAGTGAATTCCTGTCTGCACAGAATACACTGGTTTAAGGGATGACTATACTTTTTCAGAATTTAAATTGGCGCAATATGGAATGAATGAACATGTTAATTGTTGTAAGGTATATACAGAAAATGATCACTAGATTCGAATTAGAATTTTAATTCAGGTTTCAACTTCCAACAGAGTAAAAACAATTAGCAATTAGTAAACACATATTTGTGGAATAATCTAAACAAATTAGGTTTGTTTCAAAGAAGAAGGTCAATTTAAAAAAAAGGGAAGCATACTGAAAAAGTGCACATTGCTTTATTCTGAAACTTAATCCTGTATGCTGGCAAATTATAAGTGACAGCAAGCCAAATATCATGAACCCAGGCAGGAATAAAGTTACACTATTATTGGCTATTTTGCTTTAATCCATGTGTACCATAACAAATAAATAAAACAAGGCATATAACTGTATTTTTTACATCAATTACACATTAGCAAAATCCAGAACATACAGAGACCAGCTTTCACAGTGAACAAAGTAATACAAATATGAGAGAAACTCAGGATTTGGTAAAACAGAGCTCAAGTTTTCTAGTTAAATACATAAAAGAAACAGTCCTATCCAACCAATCTCTTGGCTACTGCACATTAAAAAAATTCAAATGACTCTGCAAAATAAAGATTCTGGCCCGGATTCAGATACGAGTTATGACGGCGTATCTCCAGATACGCCGTCGTAACTCTGAGTGTGCGGGGTCGTATCTATGCGCCTGATTCTTAGAATCAGTTACGCATAGATTTCCCTAAGATCCGACCGGCGTAAGTCTCTTACGCCGTCGTATCTTAGTTGCATATTTACGCTGGACGCTAGGCGGCGCTTCCGTATATTTACACATAGAATATGTAAATTAGGTAGATACGCCGATTCAGAAACGTCCGTCCGCCCAGCGCATTTTTTTACGTAGTTTACGTAAGGCTTTTTCTGGCGTAAAGTTACCCCTGCTCTATGAGGCGTAGCCAATGTTAAGTATGGACGTCGGCCAGCGCCGAATTTTGCGTAGTTTACGTCGTTTGCGTAAGTCATTCGCGAATAGGGCTTTGCGTAAGTTACGTTCACGTCGAAACCAATGAGGCTTTGCGGCGTAATTTGGAGCATGCACACTGGGATACGTCCACGGACAAATAAAAAATAGGATTTTATGCTCACACAGCCTTAATCTTGACATAGTGGGATTAACCTATCTATCTTTAGGAGTGACTAGGCAGAAGTGTTAACTTTATAGCAGAACAGCCCCGCCCAGGGTGCGGTCCCACTGACTATATCCCCTCAGCCTGCACCAAGCAATTCAGTTCGTAGAAAGCAGTACAAACTTTAAAAAAAGAGAGGGGAGGGTGCTGTGTCCATCCATGAACTCAGAGAAAGAGATTTTACGGTGAGCATAAAATCCTATTTTCTCTTTTGTTCATGGATGGACACATCCTTAATCTTGATATAGTAGGACGTCCCAAAGCAGTGTCAAAATGAGGGGTGGGAAGCATAAAATAAATAAACTTCACCCCAAAACAGAGCTCCTCAACTGAGGAGTTGTAACTCTAAAAAGCCGCCTGCAAAACTTTGCGGCCGAAGAAGCATCCGAAGATGCACTCACATCAACTTGTAAAGTTTAGTGAAAGTGTGACCGGGCGACCAGGTCACAGCCTTACACACCTGGGAAACAGACACTTGATGTCAGAAACCCCAAGAGGCACCATTGCCCTAGTCGAATGCATCTTGATAGGGAGGCACCCGACCCTTTATGGCGTAAGCCTGATCAGGATCTGTCGGGTCCACCTCTAAATGGTGGCCGATGAGACCGCTGGGCCCTTCTTGGGACCAGCCACCGAAACAAACAGTGAGTCTGAACTCTGGAACGGAGCAGTAACAGACAAGTATCTTCTTGGAGCTCGGACAGCGTCTGAGGAATGCCACGTCGTCTCCTTAGGATTCGACGAATGAGGACACAAGTATGGCAGTACAATGTCTTCCTTGAGGTGGAAGGTCGAAATGACATTAGGAAGGAAAAAGGCTGCGGATGCAGCACCACCTTATCCTTGTGGAAGATCAATAGGGAGCCTTTCATGACAAGGCTGCCAGCTCAGAACCTGTCTTAACTGACATAACAGCCACCAAAAGGACCACTTTCTGAGAAAGTGTCAATAAGGGAACTTCCCTAATGTTCTCAAACAGTGGTTCTGAGGCACCTAGAGGTCATGGCGTTAAAGCCATTGACTGTAAAGCAGGATGACCTATGGGACCTTGCGACAGCAGGTCCTCTCGTAGTGGTAGACACCAAGGTGCATCTGCTATTCAAATCCCCACGGAGGTAGTGGAGGAGGGACCGGAGGGGGCACATGCTGAACCCCCTGTACAAATGTTCTCATTAGAGAGTGATTTGCCAGGGGTCGCTGAAAGAAAAACAGCCAGGGCAGATATCTGCCCCTTAAATCGTGCTTAAGCAATCTCTTTGGTCCACCCAAGTGCGATAATAAATCCTTCTAGAGGATAACTTCCTAGCCTTCCTCAAGGTAGGAATCACAGAATCCGATAGGCCACGGTCTCTTAGTACCTGGCTTTCAATAGCCATGCCGTTAAGCCAGCGACTGTAAAGCAGGATGCAGTATGGGACCTTGTGACAGCAGGTCCTCTGTCAGCAGTAGACGCCAAGGGGCGTCTGCTACTAGCCGCACTAGATCGGCGTACCAGGGACGCCGAGGCCAATCCGGAGCAATTAGGATCATAGGAATCCCCTCTGGCTCCACTCTGCGAAGCAGAAGAGGCAGGAGCTTTAGAGGAGGGAAGGCATATATTAGCCGGTACTGACTCCACGGCGCCACTAACGCATCTGTCGCGTCTGCCCATGGGTCTCTTGACCTGGCCACAAACCTCAATACCTTCCGATTGAGTCGAGAAGCCAGGAGATCTACGTCTGGCGTGCCCCATCTTGGGCAAAAGAGCTGAAACACCTCCGGGTGCAGAGACCATTCTCCTTGGTCCAACCTCTGGCGACACAGGTAGTCCGCCTGCCAGTTTTTCACACCCGGAATGTATATGGCTGACAGTGCCGGTATGCTCCCTTCTGTCCACCTAAGGATGTGAGCGACTTCTGACACTGCAGCTGAGTTACTTGTTCCTCCTTGATGGTTAACATATGCCACCACCTTGGCATTGTCCGACTGGATCCTGACTGGACGCCCTTGTAGCCTCTGAGACCGAAGTTCCAGGACCTTAATCGGCAAATGGGAATCCTCTGGAGACCAGCGACCCTGGGTTGACTGAACCCCCCAGACTCCCCCACCGGTAAGGCTGGCATCCGTCGTGATGACTATCCAGTGAAAGGAAGTAACGACTTCCCGGCAGACGTGCCGGTGAGGTCAGCCACCAACAAGGGAGGCCCTGACCAAGTGGCTCCCCCTGATTAGATAATCCAGGGATGATGGGCGCTTGTCCCATCTGGACAGAATTTCCTTCTGTAGCACTCGCGTGTGAGATTGCGCCTATGGTACCGCCTCGAAGGAGGCCACCATGAGGCCCGGGACTCACATACAAAGCGGAGTGACGACCCTTCTGGGATGTCAACTACCGCACCGCAGCCTGAAGGGTCTGCAACTTTTCCACAAGGAAGCAAACCTTTGCCTCTGAGGAGTCCAGAATCAATCCCAGATATACTAGGCATTGAGTCGTTACCATTACTGACTTCTGAATGTTCAGTAGCCACCCAAGTGTCTGAGGGTCTGATGTTGTAGACACGCTCACCTCTAATTCTGAGGCTGAAGCGGCCCTTTAGAAGCAGGTCGTCCAAGTAGCCCACGACAGCAATGCCACATTGTCTTAGTAGGGCGAGAATTGGGGCAATCACCTTGGTGAACACCCTTGGTGCTGATGCCAGGCCAAAGGGGAGAGCCACAACTTGATAGTGGTCTTCCCCGACCGCAAAGCGCAGAGTCTCTGATGCTTTGTGCATATGGGGACATGTAAAATAGGCATCCCCAATGTCCAAGGATGCCAGAAAGTCCCCCGGCTGGAGGGCAGTGACGACAGAGCGAACCGATTCCATCTGGAATCTTGTACCTACATGAAGCAATTGAGGGCCCTGAGGTCCAGAATTGGGCGAACGCCCTCCTTCTTTGGTACGATTCCGATAGGAATTTTTTTCCGTCTGAAAAATTGAGAACCAGCTCTCAATCTTTTGCTGGCGGAAATTCCACCAGCAAAAGTCCGATGGAGCATACACACGGTCGGAATTTTCGTTCAGAAGCTCACATATGACTTTTGCTGGCAGAATTTCTAAAAATGTGTACGGGACATTAGAGACACTGGATCTTCACAAACATTAGTTTATTTGTTCTCATATGTTGATTGTTTAGAGTGAAAACGCAAATTTAAAACACAAAATGCTATGTGCTAATCAAAAAACAAATCAGGGGGAAATTAAAATACACCTAACAATCTCATTAAGAAAATGTAAATATTATAAAAAATTGAATGCAACACATATAGGTAAGAAATCTTTTCCAATAAAGGTACCTTCTACAATAGATCGATTCTGAAGGAATGTCAGACTCTGAATGTGAAGAAATCCATTGAGTACCCATTGAGGAGGGGTGGTACAGACTGATACAGCAAGACGATAAAAAAATTATTGGTCTCATCAGACTGAAGTAAAAAATGCAACAGAAAGATGTCAAGCACAGAACAAAAAGAGCCTGAACAAGGTAGGGGGTCTTTCTGTGCAGCTGTTAGCAGCCTGAAGGGTGTTACTTTCTAGATTACAATTTCTTCTCATATCCAACAACATTTATGTCTCCAAAAAGGAATAAATGTTAGTGAATTAGCTATGTAACTGCCTTTCATTTCAAGGGAAAATAAGCAGATCTCTCTAGTTTTACATGATTTGGTTTATTTCAGCATAAAAAAGATTATATGTTACCTTTTGAGTGTACCACGCACCTACACATCTATGGAATTAACCAATCATATAAGACAAAGCAAATCCATATATTAAAGCAATAGAGAGTGTTTATCTAGTGAATATTCAATTTGCAAAGTGTATGCCTAAAGTGATGCTGAATCGAAAAACAAAAATGTAATATATTGCAACTTACCAATCATTAGATGTGATTGCATTCATTTTCTTTTTTAACCAACCAGCCTCTTTCTGAGATTTGTTTTTTACAAGTTTAAAACAGTTTTTATTTTTGCTCGAAAATTACTTAGAACCCCCAAACATTATACATTTTATTTTTTAACACCCTAGGGAATAAAATGGCGGTTGTTGCAATACTTTCTGTCACACCGTATTTGCGCAGCGGTCTTACAAGCGCACTTTTTTTAATAAAAAAATAAGACAACAGTAAAGTTAGCCCAGATAATGTTATGCCGAGTAAATTGATACCCTACAAGTCACACTTCAAAATTGCGCCCGCTCGTGGAATGGGGACAAACTTTTACCCTTAACAATCTCAATAGGCGACGCTTAAATTCTACAGGTTGCATGTTTTGAGTTACAGGGAAGGTCTAGGGCTAGAATTATTTCTCTCACTCTACCAATTGCAGCGATACCTCACATGTGTGATTTGAACATAATTTTCATATGCAGACACTGCTCATGTATACGTTTGATTCTGCACCTGAACTCGGTGGGACGGGCAGGTTTAAACTTTTTTTTATTATTGTTTATTTTACCCTTTCATTTTTATACTGTTATTCCTATTACAAGGAATGTAAACATCCCTTGTAATAGAAAAAAAGCATGACAGGACCTCTTAAATATTAAACAAGGGGTCAAAAAGATGCAATAAAAAACAATTGGCCATTTAAGAGCTATGGGTGGAAGTGACGTTTTGACATTGCTTCCGCCCTGCAATGGTACGGAGACTGGTGGGGGCAATCTTCCCTTCACTCGTCTCCCTACCAAGCACAGAAGAGGATCCAATCGGGGGGGCTCTATCGCCACCGATGAAAGTGATCTTGCGGCGAATCTGCCGCAGAGACCACTTTTATCTTCAACCGGACCGATCAGTGAAGAAGAGGATATCTGGGTTATGGCAGCTAGCTGCTGCCATAACAGAGATATCCCTCTTCAAAGTACTGACGTATATCGCCATGAGCTGGTCCAGAAGTGGTTAAGCTTTATTTTCATTTATTTTCACCTGGTGATCTGGTCAGTAAGTGCACTTGATGATGACGGTCTTCATTGTGTTTTATGGTATATCTAATGCCTTGAGAAAAAAAATTGTACCCTTTTCCTGACTGATACCTTTTAACAATCAGATCCTCCTGATGCTTTGGAAGCTCTCTGCGGACCATGGCTTTTGCTGTCTAAAAGCCTAAATAAAGAAAAGTAATACTGCCACCACATTTAAACTGGAATTCCAGCTTAACCCTAGCTGCTGTCAAAACTGTCCCCCCTTCACCTGCTAACTAACCTATGTAAGAAAGATTAAAATATTTACCTATTTTTAGCTTGATCCGGTCTGGTAAAGCAATCTCCCCAGTGTAAGTCAGGGTAGCTGCAGGGGAAAGGAGAGAGCATCCCGACAATGGCTAATAAAGCCTCATGTAGTGACCTCACCCATAGGCTTCAATGGTCCATCTGTTGTCGGCGCTCCCTCCTCTCTCCTTTAGCCGCACTGGCTGACACAGGGGAGCAGGATCACGTGACTGGATTGGCCTATTAATAGGTAAGAATATACCGTATTTATCGGCGTATACCGCGCACTTTTTTGCCCTGAAAATCAGGGTAAAATCGTGGGTGCGCGATATACGCCGATACCTGCGCCGAGTTTGAACCACTGCGCCGGCATATACCGAGTGCAGTACACATGGGTATAGTCGGGCAGGCTCGGCTAGTCTCGCGGTCACTTCCTGTGCGTCCTGTAGTCCTTTACGCGAGAGGAGCCGAGCCTGCCCGACTATACCCGAGTGTACTGCGCTCGGTATATGCCGGCGCAGTGGTTCAAACTCAGCGCGGGAATCGAGCGGGGAGGACACCACGATGGCCGCAGAAGGACGCCGTACCCGACGAGGAGGACACCACCGAAGCCGCAGACGGACGCCGGACCCGACGAGGCCGCCGATGGACACCGCGCAAGACACCAAAACTGTAAGTACTAAAATGTTTTTTTTTTTACAGGAATGCAGGTCCACATTAGGGGTGCGTGCTATACGCCAGAGAGTGCAATACCCCGATAAATACGGTACATCTTTCTTACACGGGTTAGAAAGCATAGTTTTTTTTTAAGGGGGGAGGGTACATTTTTAAGAGTAGTTAGGTTTAAGCTGGAATTCCACTTTCAGGATTGGTAAGCCATATATTGCATTTTGTTGTTGGATTTACTTTAGCTAAGCAAATAAGGTGTGTTCACTTTAACCACTTCAGCCCCAGACCATTTTGCTGGTCAATGACCAGGCCACTTTAAGTGACAATTGCGCGGTCGTGCAACGTGGCTCCAAAACAAAATTGGTGTCCTTTTTTTCCCACAAATAGAGCTTTCTTTTGCTGGTATTTGATCACCTCTGCAGTTTTAAATTTTTTGCGCTATAAACAAAAATAGAGCGACAATTTTGAAAAAAAAAGAATATTTTTTACTTTTTTCTGTAATAAACATCCCCCAAAAATATATAAAAAAATGATTTTTAACAAAAGAAACCTTTAGAATATGGGGTAGAGTGTCTAAAATAAGGAAGTGGCACTATAATAGTCCGCTGTTGCCCCTCACGGGTACGGACTACCGCCAAGAAAGTGAGGGGGTGCGTACCTGCTTTGGGCAACCTCGGACACACTAAAATTGAAAGATATATTGAAAGGACATACCTTATGCCCAATCCTAGAATTACGAGAAAAATATGGATCTACTCTAGGGGATATCTGGAGGTATAGACAAGTCCAACATTTTGTAAGCTCCTTACCGAAACACCTGCGATCTATGAGTGAGTTAAATATAAAACAAGGAGATTGGGATTTTAAATGAGGTTCGAGACAGGGTGGGAGTATATAAAAGGAAAACATGTTTATTGACATGAAAAATAATGTGTAATACACTCTGTAACAGGAGTGACTTTTGGGCACAGATTGAGCCAGGAGATGGGGGACACATGTTGGATTGTTTTGGCATGGACAGTGATCTACAGTATATTACTTAATGCCTGCAAAGAATATTCTATGACTCATCTCTCTGTGAAGACTGTTAACATGTTAAATAAGGCTGGCTCTTGAAAGGCCTCTAATTGTGTGATAACACTGTCTATAGCCTATTGATGCTCAGAGGTGTGAATAGGTGTCAAGCTGTATGCAGAGACGGAACGTCTGCCTAGGGAACTCAGTGTGTGATGGTGTTTTTTGTTTGTTATGCTGTTAATGAAGGAATGTGCAGTGATTAGTCATGATAATTATAGGCCGGCGCCGACACGTCTAGAATGTTTAGTAATTAGCCCTGGTGTGTGTCATTAGGGGGTGGAGATCTCATTGTCCCTTTGAATACTGTCACATGATTGTAACTGCATAAAAAGCTGAGAAGAAACCATTAAAGGGTCATTACATTTGGAACAAGTACAGAGCTACGTGTCTCGTCTTGATTCTGGGGAAATGGGATGTCTGATGTCTGTTGGACGGTTGGAGTATCGATAAGCTGTCGTGGATGTGATGGAAGGTCCTAAACGGTGGTGACCGTTACACACTCTCTGAATCAATGGGGCTGTGCATAGAAACATGACTATAATGGACATTAGAGATACATGTTAATATCAACTAGGGAACTCATGACATATGGCTTCACATATGAAACATGGACATCAAGGACATACAATGCCATCAATAATTAATACAAAACAGTATGAAAAACAATGAACAGCTTCCCATGAGTACAAGTTAGGACACACATACTTCCTTAAAGTGGCACAGTGCGATTAAAAAACATGAGGTAGAAAGTTGTAGACCATTATTGCTAGTGGATCAGATATGGAATGAATTGGCATCCTTGATTTGCCCCTCCAGGCGGGGTGTTTCTTGGGCGGCGTTCACAGCGCATCGACGTCACTCCCAACGTGACCCGCGTCTGACGCCATTTATGGCGTCATGACGTCGGCTGCGGTACTTCCATGTTAGCCTTTCGCAGTCCATGGGGGACAGCCTCTTTCGTGGGCGGAGTTTTCCCGCCCCGATAGGAGGCCCTCCTGGCACACGTCTGGCCTGCGTGACGTTGGTGTGCGCACACTGCCTGCACACAGTCTTTTCCATTTTCATGGGATGATGCCACACTGTCGAGGGACTCTGTCCCTGGTCGCCCAACACCCAGGTAATTTTTTGCCACTTTTGATTTTTGTCACCAGACTCCAATCTGGTTGGTGCATTTTGCTTATATTTCCACCCTGTAACCACCATTCTGGCTCAACACACCCCCCTCTTTGGTTACCTGTCCTTATGAGGTACTCCAGCCCTGCGGTTCAGCTGCACTTGGCGCAGTCACCCCAGTTTCCGGGACTGACATCCTTCTGGTTATGGTTCAGCACTCGCTCACTTCCACCATCTACACCATGTATTTGGTAAGTAAGACTGTCATCCATGTTCCTCACTTTATGCCTAATATTATTGTAGACTAAAATACTAATTCTCCAGATTTGGAAGCATCAGCCCCTGATGAGTGCATAAGCACGAAACGCGCCGGAAAAATCAAGGATGCCAATTCATTCCATATCTGATCCACTAGGAATCATGATCTACAACTTTCTACCTCATGTTTTTTAATCGCACTGTGCCACTTTAAGGAAGTATGTGTGTCCTATCTTGTACTCATGGGAAGCTGTTCATTGTTTTTCGTACTGTTTTGTATTAATTATTGATGGCATTGTATGTCCTTGATGTCCATGTTTCATATGTGAAGCCATATGTCATGAGTTCCCTAGTTGATATTAATATGTATCTCTAATGTTCATTATAGTCATGTTTCTATGCACAGCCCCATTGATTCAGAGAGTGTATTACACATTATTTTTCATGTCAATAAACATGTTTACCTTTTATATACTCGAACCTCATTTAAAGTCCCAATCTCCTTGTTTTATATTTGTATTAGGGATGGAAGCGCAGACATGTGCTTCATTTAAAGTCCCACCTATGCTTCTGCATAGTTCCCCCCTCCTTTGTTATGAGTGAGTTAAACCCATGGGAAAAACTTGTAGAGCGGGGTGGAATAGGAAGATAGGGGTTCTCGAATATATATATAGGGTATTGATACCCTCAAGAGGATCTGAGACATTGAAAATACTAGAAAGTTGGGAATTAGAATTAAATCAAACTATAACAAAGGAAAAGAAGAGACAAGTCTTAGACTATGTCCATTTCACATCAATAGAGGCAAAAGTAAAATAGATGAATTATAAGCTCCTATCTAAATGGTATTCTGTTTCAATGAAACTTCATAGAATAAACAAGGAGACAACACCCTTATGTTGGCGAGAGTGTGGGATGGAGGGAACACACACCCATATATGGTGGCAATGCCCCCCGATACAGGTATATTGGAGGAAGATATTAAGGATGATAATGAAGATTAGCGGATTAAAGGTGAAACAAGATCCCTGGTATTGCCTGTTTCAAAATATGGGGATAACAAGGAAAAAATATAGAATGTCTCTGGTCCCATACCTATTGAATTATGTTAAAGCGCTAATACCAAGGAATTGGAAAGAAAAAAAAGCACCATCAATAGGAGAATGGTTAAGAGAGATAGACAGAACTAGATTGATGGAGGAGATTCTGTCAATTCATGAGTGTAGGCCAAAATGTAATAATATATGGAGAGGATGGAGAGAGTTTAAGGAATCAGGAGGCATATATGTAGGGGATGGGGGATCGGGGGTAGAAGGAGTGGAGGGACCTAACTTTTGGGTATCCCTTTACTTCTTTTTGTCCCTTCCCCCTCCCCCCTCTTTCTTTCACCTTTTTTTTTGGGGGTTTGGGTCGGTCACTTGGTTGAATTAACCACTTGACAACCGGGCCTATTTTGGCACTTCTCTCCTTCATGTAAAAATCTAAATTTTTTGCTAGAAAATTAATCAGAACTCCCAAACATTATATTTTTTTTTAGCAGACACCCTAGGGAAAACAATGGCTGTCATTGCAACTTTTTTTCTCGCACGGTATTTGCGCAATAATTTTTCAAACGCATTTTTTGGGATTACATTTTTTTTCATGGATTAAAAAATAACAAAACAGTAAAGTCAGCCCAATTTTTTTGTATAATGTAAAAGATGATGTTACGCTGAGTAAATAGATACCTAACATGTCACGCTTTAAAATTGCGCACACTCATGGAATGGCGCCAAACTTCGGTACTTAAAAATCTTCATAGGCGACGCTTTAATTTTTTTTACAGGTTACTATTTGAGTTACAGAGGAGGTCTAGTGCTAGAATTGTTGCAGGAGGTCTAACGCATGCGACGATACCTCACATGTGGGGTTTGAACGGCGTTTACATATTGTTGCAGGAGGTCGAACGCATGCGACGATACCTCACATGTGGGGTTTGAACGGCGTTTACATATGTTGGCAGGACTTGCATGCGTGTTCGCTTCTAAGCGCAAGCTACCAGGGACAGGGGCGTTTAAAAAAAATGTTTTAATTTTATTTTTATTTTACTTAATTTTTTTATTTTTACACTTTATTTAACATTTTTTTTATCACTTTTATTTCCTATTACAAGGAATTTAAACATCCCTTGTAATAGGAATCACTGTGACAGGTCCTCTTTATGGAGAGATGTGGGGTCAATAAGACCCCACATCTCTCCTCCAGGCTTACAAGCATTAGATCAGTGAAAAAATTCACCAATCTAATGCCGACAGCCGCGATTGCGGCTTTGTTTACTTCCGGGTACCGGGCGTGACGTCATAACGTCCCGCCCGGACCTCAGACGGTCATAGAGATGACTGGTGACCATCTGGTCACCAGTCATCTCTATGCTTTCCCAGCAAGCGCCGGCCGATTCGCTCTCCGGGCCCCCGATGCCACGGGAGAGCCCGGAGAAGCACCGGATGGCGGCGCCTATAAGAACGATCAATTGGCGGAACTGCCGCTTTGGTCATTCTTATCGTGCACAGAATCTGCAGCTGAAGACGGTGATATCTGAATGATGCCTGTAGCTGCAGGCATTATTCAGATATCACCGCACAAAGCCGAGGACGTCCATAGACGTCCTCAGTCATCAAGTGGTTAATATATATATATATATATATATATATATATAATTTATTATTAGATACTAGATTTAAAATATGTTTACTTTATGAGGACACTAGCACTATGAACCCCTTGGGGATGGGCAATAGGGGATTATATTTCCCCCTTTTTTTTTTGGCACTAGGTCGGTCTATAATTCTTTTGTTTTTTTTTAATTTTCACAGTAATAGGCTGGGAGTAGGAGCCTTCTTAAATTATCATAAATATATTTCTTTATCATCAGAGATGAGAGGTTTGTGCACTAGGAATCTGTTGTCCCCCCCTTTCCCACTTTTTCTTTGGTACGGAGTAGGTACATGTTTCGTTAGTATTCTTACACATTAATAGGCTTGGAGTAGGAGCCTTCTTAAATTACTATAGGTATATTTCTTTATCACTAGATATTTATTGCTCTAGTAATGCACTTGCACTAGATATCCTTAAACCCCGCCCACCCTTTTTTTTGTAATGATTATTATAAATCACATTTTTATATTATAAGACACAAGTCACTATGCACTGGCACTTTAGAGAGTATTGATTCTAGAACTGTAGATCCTAAACACATAGTATAAGAGGGGGTGAAAATGGGGGACTAAGTCTCTCCCATTTTTCCCCCCTTCTTTCCTTTTATATCTTCTTTTTTTTTTCCTTTCTCTCTTCTCTCTCCTGATCTATTCTGTTTCTTGCCTCCCTACCTTTTTTTCCTACTTCGCTGAATCCTCTAATCAGCGGATAGAGACCAGGGGGACCATACGAGTATATTTTGCAAAAGAAGAGTAGACTCTCTAGTATGATTTCTATCAATATTATTAGTCTATTTTAATTTTGGGTGTATATTGAGACCGTTCATGTGTTATATGTATGTGTGTTTTAAGTATTTTTGTATTAAATACGTATGTATAGTAATGTTGAAAAAGGTTAATAAAGAAAATTTAGATTTTTTTTTTTAGCAAAACAAGCATAAGCACTGGATCCTGAGAGGTTCAGCTTCCTTTTGGTTTAATATATGAGGGTAATCCAGATTGCCTTCACTTTTTGGTTTTGCGGACAGCCAAATTGCAAGGGAGGAGGTAATTGTGAGTAATTTTAGTAGCATAATTAGAAGCTTGTGTGATTTTCAAAGTGAACATCAAGTGAACATCCTAGTGCCTTCTAGGGTTAAAAAAATAATAATAATTTGTCTAATTTCCCTGATTAGAGAAGAGTATAGCCAGTCTGCTTGCTCGTTCTTTGAAAGATGCATACAAAATATTTTGGAGATAAAAGGATTTTTTTTAAAGTGTTTATTTTGCATAAAGATGCAAAGTACAAAAAAGCTTGAGAGCTCAGAATGACACAAAATAGTTGTATACAGCATTGACAGGGGCACAAGTACCCAGCATTGTCCACTCAAGTGATGACCAAGCAAAACCAAAGTTACAGCTCCCTCATTTAAATATAGATGTACATAGAGCAGTGCCCTAGCAGATAGCATTTAACTACTTGCCGACCAGCCGCCGTAGTTATACGGCGGCAGGTCGGCTCCCCTGCGCGAGAGCATGTAACTCTACGTCACGTCGCAAAGCGGCCACGCGCGCACGCCCCCCGCTCATCCCTGATCCCGACGCGCGTGCCCGGCGGGTGCGATCACACAGAGCTCCCGGTCCTGTCAGGGGGAGAAATGCCTGACGTCTGTTCATACAATGTATGAACAGCGATCAGTCATTTTCCCATGTCAGTCCACCCCCCCTACAGTAAGAACACACCCAGGAAACATACTTAACCCCTTCCCCGCCCCTAGTGTTAACCCCTTTCCTGCCAGTGGCATTTTTATAGTAATCCAATGCATTTTTATAGCACTGATCGCTATAAAAATGACAATGGTCCCAAAAATGTGTCAAAAGTGTCCGCCATAATGTCGCAGTACCGAAAAAAAAATCGCTGATCGCCGCCATTACTAGTAAAAAAAAAATATTAATAAAAATGCCATAAAACTACCCCCTATTTTGTAAACACTAACTTTTGCGCAAACCAATCAATAAACGTTTATTGCGATTTTTTTTTACGAAAAATATGTAGAAGAATACGTATCGGCCTAAACTGAGGAAAATAAATGTTTCCTGACTTGCTCCATGGCAGCATACGTGTGGGTTGGCCCCGCCTCCATAACTACCCAATAGGACCCCTCCCTATAAATTTCAGCTGTGGGCTCTCAGCCTTGTTCCTTTTTTGTCCTCCTTCGTAGGACCGTAGGCAAATACGGTAAACGTTTTTTTTTTGTCAATTTAGCCTTCAGCAACTGAAAAATCAAGTGTAAAGTGGCTAATATTGCTTGGTGGCAGGGAGAGGGATCAGCAATGCATTGCCGTTTAGCTGGAAAATTGGTTTAGGAGTGCGTCGTCCTGTGTTTTATGAAAGGATCGGTGAGAGGCAATATGATTGAAGAAAGCACTCCTAGTTACCGCCTTTAAAGCGTCCCAAGTAGTGGGTAGTTTAGGAAAATCTGCATTGAGATCCCAAAAAAGTTGACATATCCTTGTGCACTCTCTCCTGCATGGCAGCATTAGAAAATCAGAGGGAGCTTTGGGGAGTTATCTGAAAGTATGTGGGACAAAAACAATTATTGTGTGGCATATGGTAACAGATCAGGGATGGCCAGAGCACAATCCAATTGAGATAAAGCTCCATACATGTTCAATTGGCAGGAGTATTCTCTCGGGGTATGCCATTTCTATCGCCATATATCATTATAGCCACAAGCCCTACACCAATTAAAGTGTTTGTTACCCTTAGTTCAGAGAGCTCTCTCTCATACAGCGTGTGGCGACAGTTCCCCCCTCCCTCTTCTCTCTGCATAGACGGGAGATAGCTGGTCAGTTTCTCTTCCTGTGTTGTGAACTTGTGACCCCAGTGCACATGGATGATGGAGCCGTCGGATCATGGCTTCAGCAGCAGACCCAGCTACGGTACTCTTACCCCTCCAGCCAGGTCAGATATAAATACCGATCCTCACTGTGTCTCCTTGCAAACCTTTTGCAAACCTCACACCATGGCTTATCTGTGCTCCAGCTTTCCCACTTTGTTTCTCCTATCTCTTTGTTATCTGAATTAGACTCTTTAGTAATTAACCCTCTGTGTCCTTGCTATGAAAGAACTGTGCTTTTCTTCTCTGCTTCAGCCCAGGTTCACACCAGTGCGATTAGAGACGTCACATGCGATTTGCACCGACACCTGTGGTGCCGATCGCATGCGATGTCTGTGAGATGCAAGTTCAGCCATACAGTTGTAGTTGGATTGGTACAGAAAAAAAAAAAAGCAGGAACTTGTTTTTTCCGCACTAGAATCAAATCACATGAGTGTTCTCACCTATGCAATCTGATTCCTGTGCGAGTTAACAGTTCACACTGCGAACTAAACTGGGGGTGTCATTAACAATGTATTGACACCTGCAGCGGTTCGCAGAGAGAAGTGTGAACTTCCCACAGAAGAGATATGATGTGGCAACCGGCGCTGGAATCACACTGGTTCCCGCATCGCATCAGTGTGAACCCGGGCTTAATTAACACATGTATACTGCTGCTTACCTAAATGGTTAAGGCTGCACTCACACCTGAGCGTATTTTTTTTTTCAGACAGAACGTCACGTGTTTTTACCACCATTTTTGCTGCTTTTTGCCCCAATTTTGTACAGGTCAAAAGGTCACCAATGTAAAAAACGCCTGTAATCTGCCTATAAAGAAGTTCATGTACTTTTTTGAGCTTAAAAACAAATCCCATCAATTTCAAAGGCCCCTGTTCACATCTGAGCGTTCTGTCACCTAAAGCAAAACGTCCGTTGCTCAAAAAAGTACAGGAGCTTATTTTTTGGCAGATTACAGGCGTTTTTTATTCTTGTACATTGGTGACCTTTTGACCTGCACAAAATCGTGGAAAAAATATACGCTCAGGTGTGAATGCAGCCTCAGGCATTTTACTGGTGGCAAGTAACCCTTGAGGCCTGGCTAGTAGCTCAGGACTTGAAATTTTGAGCCCTGTGTATATATATATATATATATATATATATATATCCTGTTCCCATAAAGCATGTTATACTGCAATGTGTATGTGCTGTGTAATTCTGCCCCTTCTATCATCTAAAAAACCTGGCTGATACTGCCTGGCTATGCCCTCCCTCCCTGTAAACTGACCACATTTTATCATGGCTGCTGAGCCCTGACACCGTGGTCAGTTTACGTGCCTCTGTCATTCGTTGTCGCCTGTCTTTCCTCTGTCCCCCTCACCCCATCCCTCCCTGACTTTCAGCATGTGTGTCAGCCCCCCCCCCCTCCTGCTGCTGAATGAATGAATGAATGAATGAAAAACTTATATAGCGCGACACATGCGAACTGAATCGCCTCTGGGTGCTTGTTGTTCCTGTCTCTTGACATCAAAAGAGCAGAGTTTTGATCTGTCTTCTGAAGGCCAGGTGGTTTTCCTCTAACTGCTGAAGTTTCGTTATAGGTTTTATACCATCCTCTGTGTTTAATAATCCTGTGTGCCCCTGTGTATGTGCCTTTTAAAAAATAAGACGTTCTTTACCTGTTTTCAGAGCGCCGCTCTCCTCCTCCCCTCCCGACTTACATCAGCGGGGGTTTCTCTGCCCCATCCGCTGCAGCTGTTAGACCGGGAGAGCAGAGAGGCGGCGGGTCACGTGAGTGCAGATCAGGTAAATCAGAACCAGGTAAATAAAGTGGCTTAACAACCACTTTAATAACACATCTGGGTTCTGACTGAAGAGGGTGAAGCCTGTTAAAATCAGAATACAGCAGATAAAAGGATTTTTAAACATGGTGTGAGTGCTGAAGTATGCAGCCCTACTCGCCCCAAGTAAGCATAGCTGTGCATGCAGAAAATAGCTAGACCCACTTTTTCTTGCAGCCTATCTGTAACCTGTGTCTTAAAAAAGTGTAGATTAGAAAAACAAAATAGCGGAGCCTCACTTCCTACCTTCTTTGGTAATATGAAGCTGCAGTTTATCACTCATCACTGTTTAAGACAAAAAAAAACTATCCAATCTAAACCTTATTTTCATGTGGGAGAAAACAGATGCAAACTAACAATCATTATGTACACTAGGATGTAACCAGTGAGTATCATGGAAGTTATCATTGTTTCATGTATAGGGTAAGCGTTGGCACAATGGGTCCAACATAGTTGTATCTGCCCAATTATTGGCCCCTGTATGGGTAAATTAGTAAGAAAAATACACTCGCCAGATTATAAAACATATGCAAATACCTCCTTTCGTTTATAACCGTCTTTATCTGATTAGGTTTGCGTCTCCTCAACCAACAACATATGTAGATTTATTCTATGTAAACTGCATATTACAATGAAGATGAATGATAATCTCCATCTGTTTTTAGTTTGCATGCTAAATCCCAATTAGCCAGTTGTACATATGTTCTATAATATGGTGGCAAGTTTCATCAAAGAAAAAAAAAGCGGGGGGGGGGTGTGTTTTGTCATGTGTAGGGTGGACTTGTCATAAATTACTCGAGCGTCGTCATCACACCCACATAAAATATGAGTCTATAACCAACATGAATTCTGACCTTATTTTATTACTCCTTATTTGAGATGGGAGTTTTTCAGCCTGATTCATATTAGATTAGGGAGTGAGATTAGGTTATATATATTACCAGAAAAGTTTGCTAACAACTGAACTGAAAAAAGAGAAAAGCTAAACTCATCAAGTGGTTAATAGATATGGAATTTCCGCTCTAATGGGATGGATGCCTAGAAATTAAAAAGCACTTTAAACAGCCTATAAAAAGCAAATAACTGAGTCTAAGTCTCTAACAACCCTCCTGGTTAACCCCATTCACTGCCAGTGTCATTTTCACAGTAATCAGTGCATTTTTATAGCCCTTTTCGCTGTGAAAATTACAATGGTCCCAAAAATGTGTCAAAAGTGTCCGATGTGTCCGCCATAATGTCGCAGTCACGAAGAAAATCGCTGATCACCGCCATTAGTAGTAAAAAAAATATATAAAAAAAAATGCCATAAAACTATCCCCTATTTTGTAAACACTATAAATTTTGCGCAAACCAATCAATAAACCCTTATTGCGATTTGTTTACCAAAAATATGTAGAAGAATACGTATCGGCCTAAACTGAGGGAAAAAAAACTTTTTTTTAGATATTTTATGGGGATATTTATTATAGCAAAAAGTAATAAATACTGCATTTTTTTTTTAAATTGTCGCTCTATTTTTGTTTATAGCGCAAAAAAATAAAATCCGCAGAGGTGATCAAATACCACCAAAAGAAATCTCTATTTGTGGGAAAAAAGGACGCCAATTTTGTTTGGTCGCACAACCGCGCAAGTGTCAATTAAAGCGACGCAGTGCCGAATTGCAAAAATGGGCCAGGTCCTTTACCTGCATATTGGTCTGGGTCTTGAGTGGTTAAAGAAAAAATGTAGGGCTTTAAATTAGTGCTGTGCAACCATTTCTCCAGGCCAGCTGTTACATTTTCCATGGGGCACTCAGATTACACAAAATTGAAAGGGTTAACTATGTCACAAATATATATTACACAATTAAAGCGGTTGTATACCCGCATTTGTTTTTTTTACACCTGAAAAGTAAAAGCCATTATGAGCTAGTATGTCTTCTGGGTATCGCCGCTCCAGCGCTGTGATTGGCTGGAGTGGCGATGTCGTCACTCCCGCGGGAGATTTCATTCCGGCAAGGGCCGGCGGCGGCTGGCCCTTTAGCCGAGGATCCCCCCTGTGCAGCGGCGCATTGCGAGGGGAATATCTCCTATACCTACAGGTAAGTCTTATTATAGGCTTACCTGTAGGTAAAAGTTTAAAAAAAGGGTATACAACCGCTTTAATCAACATGCCTTGCAATATGTACGAGAACTGGTCAATAACACCCACTCAAATCAACACAAATTATATTCAAGCAGCACTGACGTACTTAGCGGTTTCTGAGATGCAATATAAAATGTGTCAGATCAAGAAACAGGCACAAAATAAATTGACATCTTCGATGCAAACAAGAAATCTAGTAAATAAGAGTGAAGTTTTATTTATTTATTTTTTATTATATGGCTTGTTTTTTTACCTTTAGTCATTTTCTAAACAGCAGTATATAAAAAAACAAAAACTTTTTTTATAACTTATTACAAACCAAGAGTTAAATAACTGAATATAATATACTGTATACTACCAAAGGTGTGCCCATTCCAAAAAAGTAAGGTTGGGTTGGAACGGAGGAGAATGTAAAAAACAGGGGTGGGAGATGGGCTTGGCATGATGGTGAGAGCGATAGGGAGGCTCTGGCAGGAATCACTCCCTCAATTCCACTTATATCTGTTCTTATCACTCTGCTATGCCGGGTAATCTGGCAGTCACTGACACTGGCTGTGTATCTTTCCCAATCATGCACGAAGTAGTGGCACCATTTTGAGTTGCCCCAAAATTGTTCAGTAGTCAATCTTTCTTAATTAAGCCAGGACTTGACTAACTTGCTTGGAATCTAGGAGCCAGCTAAAAAAGTTAGGAGCCAGGAATGCACCCTGTCCCGCCGAGCTCACGCGCAGAAGCGAATGCATACTTGAGTAGCGCCCGCATATGAAAACGGTGTTCAAACCACACATGTGAGGTATCACCGCGATTGGTAGAGCGAGAGCAATAATTCTAGCCCTAGACCTCCTCTGTAACTCAAAACATGCAACCTGTAGAATTTTGTAAACATCGCCTATGGAGATTTTAAAGGGTAAAAGTTTGTCGCCATTCCACAAGCGGACGCAATTTTGAAGCGTGACATGTTGGGTATCAATTTACTCGGCGTAACATTATCTTTGACAATATAAAAAAAAAATTGGGCTTACTTTATTGGTGTCTTATTTTTTAAATAAAACAAGTTTATTTTTTCCCAAGAAAGTGTGCTTGTAAGACCGCTGCGCAAATACAGTGTGACAGAAAGTATTGCAACGACCGCCATTTTATTCTCTAGGGTGTTAGAATAAAAAATATATATATAGTGTTTGGGGGGTTCTAATTAGAGGGAAGGAGATGGCAGTGAAAACAGACAAGGGAAGCACCATTAGAATTGCTGGTTGTCTTGTCATACCAACGGGCACCAAAAGATGGCGCCAGATCACAGAAAGAAAGCATAGGCCAGCAGAAGGCCGCAAAGCCACGGCCTTGAGGCCGGCGCGGCCCGACACGATCGCGCGGCGGGGGCGCACGGAGACATAGTATGCCCCAGGCGCCAGGTCGCAAATTATAGTCGCAATGGCGACCTGGCGCCCGGGTTCGTTGAAACCCTGAATTAAGCATTGATCATCAATGCAACCATCCTACTTGCCACAAGTTATGTCCCTAGCACGCTTCTATGCGCGCATGGCAATATCACCATTTTGGGGAAGCTCTCTTAAATTCTACTAATCTTGCTTGTCACAAATGCAAATGCACAGGTACCATATACATATATTCCTATATGATCATAAGGGTAACATTTTATAACCCACATATATCGCTATTTTGAAAACTACTTGAAAACGCTATCTTCATACTCTTATCTATTTAGACTGGAACTTATGGAGAAGTAAACTTTTTCCAGATATTTATAATGCCTGCTATATGGTTACCTCCTTTCACGTAACTTTGATGCTTTCACGTAACTTTGATGGTCACGTACACCAAACTTTTCCAGCACTGTCACAGTGTTATGTATGAGGTCTATCCGAAATGTATCCAGCCATGCAATATGAAAAATAGAGTAATTTATTGAAGAAGATACAAGATACATTGTACATAGGACAATGACACCTTAGTCCCCTTCAAAATAGGCACCTTGGGACCTCACCTCACACAGTTCTCCCAGCGCCTCTTCCACAAGATCCTGCGTCAAAATCTCAGACACAGTAGTTTTTGGAATCCCCAGATTACCTTCTAGTTTTCCCACTGTTGGTCACCGAGCTTTGTTGAGTGTAGTCCCTACACATTCAACATTCTCAGGTGTTCTGCTTATTGCAGGCCTTCCAGAACGTGGATCACTTTCAAAAGATTCATAACTATCTTTGAAGCATTTGTGCCACGCCATTATTTGCGCTGCACTCACTGCAATTATCTCCAAAAGTCTTCTTAATCATCTGAATAGTTTCCGTGGAGGAATGTTCAAGCTTAAAGTGGAGGTTCACCCTAAAAACAAGTATTTACCATTCAATCCAGCATACTGCCGACATGTACAGTATGCCGTTTTTTTTTTTCGGTTTACATACCGTAGTATAAGTATTTCTTCCCCCGGCTTCCGGGTAGTGAATCCCGCGGGACTGGGTGTTCCTATTCGAGACTAAGGCCCCATACACACGAGAGGATTTATCCGCGAATACGGTCCAGCGGACCGTTTCCGCGGATAAATCCTCTCGAGGATTTGTGCGGATTTCCATGCGATGGAGTGTACTCACCATCGCATTGAAATCCGCGCTGAAATCCTCTGGCGATGACGTGTCGCGCCGTCGCCGCGATTATGACGCGGCGACGTGCGCGACGCTGTCATATAAGGAATTCCACGCATGCGTCGAATCATTACGACGCATGCGGGGGATCCCTTCGGACGGATGGATCCGGTGAGTCTATACAGACCAGCGGATCCATCCGTTGGGATGGATTCCAGCGGATAGATTTGATAGCATGTCAGCAAATATTCGATCTGCTGGAATCCATCCCAGGGGATAAATATCCGTGGAAACAGATCCGCTGGAGTGTACACACCATAGGATCTATCCGCTGAAACCCATTCGCTGGGATTTTTCAGCGGATGGATTCTATCGTGTGTATGGGGCCTAAGTGATTGACAAAAGCTTGCCCCCGGCACATAATGCGCGTCACCAGTTTTAGAAAGAAGCCAAACTGCGAGTCGGCGCTATACGGCGCCTGCGCACTGATATGGGGGAACTGGAGAAAGTGCAGAGAAGGGCAACCAAACTGATAAGAGGCATGAAGGAGCTCAGCTATGAGGGTTAGATTAGAGGAACTGAATTTATTCACTCTTGAAAAGAGGTGATTAGGGGAAATACGTTCAACATGTACAAATACATAAGAGGTCCATATAGTGAACTTTGTATTGAGTTATTCACTTTCAGGTCATTATAGAGGACAAGGGGACACTCTTTACATCTGGAGGAAAAGAGATTTAACTTACACATATGGAAAGGCTTCTTCACAGTAAGAGCTGTGAAAATGTGAAATAGACTCCCTCAAGAGCTGGTTCTCAGCTCAGTATATTGTTTTAAGAAAAAAAAAGTTGGATGCACTCATGAATGCATAAAATACTGTATAACGGTATACTAACATTTAAAGGTAATAACACCATGGGTAGTTTATCAAGGGAATATCTAAATGCCTCCTGGGGGACCATGAAGGAGGTCTATGGATGTTTTCTATTAGCTGTTTTTTTTTTCTGTTGAGTCTTTTTTCAGCCTGACTAACAAATTAACTATGTGATATGTAAGCTTTCAGTTATTGTAAACATGTTTTAAAATAAGAGAGAGACTTACTTGTCTTATAACTTTGTCTTACATTAAAGGCCAGTTTACACCATAATTTCTGCTTTCTGAATGCGTTTCTGCATGCCCATTTTACATGCGTTCCAGTGCAATTTTGATGCGTTTTCTTTTTTTTCTTCATCTTAGATGCATTCCATACAGAAAGAATCCATCATGTTCTACCTTTGTTGTAGTGCACAGGTGTGAACTAGGGCCATTGGAATCCATGTTAATCTCAGTCCATGCATTTGTGATGCAGAAAAAAAATTCTTCTTCACATGTGCACCACCAGTGACCAGCTACCGCTGTGATTGGACACAGCAGGAACCAATCAGCAGGTCCAGCGGACCCAATGTTCGCCAGGACTCACCAATCATTCCCGAGAGAGATAGAACGGCGGTCTGCCTGTGTAAACAAGGCAAATTGCTAAGCAGGAGCACAGATCTCTGTCTTCCCACAGTACAAGTACCCCCCACACAATTAGCAAGCACTCCCTAGGGACACATTTAACCCTTTGATCACCCCTGATGTTAACACCTTCCCTGCTAGTGTCATTAGTACAGTAACCGTGCATATTTTTTTTAGCACTGATCACTGTATTGGTGTCACTGGTCCCTAAAAAAGTGTCAAAAGTGTCACTTTGTTTCCAATTTGTCCACCACAATATTGCTGTCCCGCTATAAGTCACTGATCACCGGCATTAATAGTAAAAAAAAAAAAAAAAAAAATCCATAAAAATATCCCATCGTGATCGTTCCTTTAGAGAGCCAGAACAGGGATCTGTCAATGTAAACAGACAGATCCCCATTCTGACAGGGATAGAGAGAGATCTGCTGTTCCTAGTGATCAGGAACAGCGAACTCTCTCCTCCTTCAGTCAGTCACTCCCCCCACTGTTAGAAACACCTCTCTAGGGAACACTTAACCCTTTGATCGCCCCCTAGTGTTAACCCCCTTCATGCCAGTGACATTTATACAGTAATCCGTGGCTATTTTTAGCTCTGATCGCTGTATAAATGTCACTTGGTCTAAAAAAAAGTGTCAAGTGTCTGATCTGTCCGCCTCCCACTAAAAATCGCTGATCACCACCATTACTAGTAAGAAATAAATAAACAGTAAAAATGCCATAAATCTATCCCCTATTTTGTAGATGCTATAACTTATGTGCAAACCAATCAATAGATGCTTATTTGGATATTTTTTACCAAAAACACGTACAGGGAGTCCCCGAGTTACGAACATCCGACTTGCGAACGACTCCTACTTAAGAACGGGAGGCTGCGTGGCCAATTTTCGACGGCGGGCACATTCAACGGAACCTTTTTGACGGCGGGCACATTCAACGGAACCTTTTTGACGGCGGGCACATTCGACGGCACCTTTTCGACGGCGGGTACATTCGACGGAACATCGGAAAACGACGTATCTGCCGCTCTACGCATGCACGGACACTTTTCGACGGCAGGCATATTCAACGGGACCTTTTCGACTGCGGGCACATTCGACGGAACCTTTTCGACGGAACATCGGAAGACGACGTATCTGCTGTTCTGCGCATTCACGTCCACTTTTCGACGGCGGGTACATCCGACTTACGAACATATTAGACTTAAGAACAAACCTACATTCCCTAACCCATTCGTATATCGGGGATTGCCTGTAGTAGAATACATATTGGTCTAAACTGATGAAGAAATTCAATTTTTTCACTAGGTGTGTTTTATAGCAGAAAGTAAATAAGGTTTTTCTTAATAAAAAAAAAAGGGATTTATTTTTCTCAGTTCCTCTTTAGCAAAGCCTATGAAGCCGTACTGCTTTCTTAAAAAAAAAAAAAACATATTAGTCTTTCTGAAATGTTTGTCCTTTGGCACATAACATGGCATAACGTAACAGGACGGCATTAAGACTGCACAATGGGCATATTGAAAACATGGGAAATTCTGTCTTTGCAAAATATATATGCTGTTGCGTGAGTTTATAAAAAAAATATATATATATATAATTTACTCTGTGGTAAGTTTCATCTTCACTAAACAATGGTTTGAACTGCCACCTACAACACAGTTGTCAAAGCCTTATTGCTTGCTAGAACACTGAAAAGTACAGAATTTCACAACTCCCCTGAGGGATCTCCAGGTTGCACTCTCCTGTTCAAAATACTTAAATGAAATCAAAAAGACACAGTATTAACAGTAAACTCAACAGTTACAGTTTTAGGTATTGCGTGTCCCCAGAAGAGCATGTGTAATATAATTAATGCAAAAAAGAACAAAAAACATAAACTATTGCAGCTTATACATGGTGGCTGCATAGGTTTTATTTTTTCAGATTCAGCCCTGGTTCACACTGGGTACGATTTGGAACGATTTGAGATGCGATTTGACATGTCAAATCGCATCTCAAATCGGCGGCAATTGTCGGCAATGGCACTGTCCTAATCAGTGCGACGCCGCATCTGCAATTTCAAAAAGTAGTTCCTGTACTACTTTTGGCGATTTCGGGCCGCGATTTACATTAAATTGCGGCCGAAATCGCGGCAAAATCGCAGCCGCGAAATCGCGGTAAAATCGCGCATTTTACCGCGATTTTGAATTCGCAGCAGTGTGAACCTAGGCTAAAACATTTTTAGCAAGTACAGAAAATACCTGTTGATCTTGCCAGAAATGCTGCGTTATGCCACACCAGTGAGGTGACCTGGAAGCATAAACAGTGTTATCTAATTTGCATAAACTTAATCCCATTACCCCCTCCCCTATGTAATGGAGATGACCGATGACCGGTCCCTGCTAAACTGACCGAGATTTGAATCGTCTATGGCCAGTTTAAGAGCCCATTCACACCTTGGCGTTTTGTCGCCTGTAGCGCGACGTGCACAAACGCCAGAGGGACCAAAATACATGTAAGGCTATTGGCATGGTTCACATCTGAACGCCGATGCGCCTGACGTGCATCGCATGTAGTCAATAAAAGTTCCGATATGCGCGTATTTGAGCGTTTCCATTTCCCATAGAAAGTAATGGAAACGCTCGATTCAAGCGACTTGCGCGACAACGGGCGTTTGCTACGGGCGTTTCGTCAATAGAACTTGTCGCCCATGCAGAAGATTAATAAAATCTACCAACATAGCAACAAGTGATGAAAAGATGATAGTTTTTCCTATTGGCTAAAAAAAAAACGTCAAAGTACAAAAACGTCGGACAACGCTGTATGCAAACGCGCATATTAGCATGAATATGCCTGACAAAACGCCGGAAAAAAACGCCGGAAAACGCCGCTATTGCCTACGCCTAGGTGTGAATGCAGCCTTAGGACTGTAGGCTTCAATAGATTGCAGTTTTGTTTTAATATATGCTTTTACGGGACTTTACACTAATGCACGAGCACTACAGTGTGCATTATTAAGTATTTCTTCATGAATTGACATGAGTTGGTGCACATGCATTTCACATCTAATCAGGGTACATAAACCATTTTTGTCCTATACACCAAAATGCTTTGCAGGTGGTTACTGGTGTATGGTGAATGTGTGTTGCTTGCTGTGTTGATGTGTGTTGGGGGCCCAATATAAATAAATGGCTACACCGGCATAAAAAGGAATAGGTGGCTGCACACCGGGGTAGTAATGAATCTCTTTATTGTAAAATCCATAACATGAATACCATAGCACGACAGGAAAGCAATTATAGGTAGACGTATTTTACACAGCGACACTGCGCTTATTCATTACGGCCGGTGAGCCGAAGCTAGCACCCCTGGCAGGAGTCCATTCCCCAGCTCACCTGGTTCCATCACTCACCTGGAGCAGTACTTTCTTTTCCCAAAACAGGCATAACACATGGATGCAATGCACACTAACACACAATAACCACCTTCCGCCTGCCATATAGTAATATGATGGTGGAACGGGGTGGCTCTCGTTCTGGGGCGACATCATATGACGTCACCCCAATTTCAACTGAGCATGCACGTGTTTGGGAGCATGTAGTACGGCATGTCACCAATGACCATGGCTGTTTATCACGTGATCGGCTGTGTCCATTCATAGCTGATCACAAATGTAAACACAGAGCGGTAACTGGCTGTTACCAGCTCTTCTCTCCTCACACACCATTTCCAGTGTGAGGAGAGAAGAGCCACGGATCAGTGAGTTTTCGATCTGTGTCTGTCAGCGTACTGAACCAAGCAACAACAAGAGAACCTGTCACATCGCTCCATCAGAAGTGTACAGTCCTTATCAGTGACCATCAGCAGTATTATTGTCGCCCCCCAGTGTACCTGTCACTCATCAGTGCCCATAAAGTGCACCTGTCACCCATGAGTGCCCATAAAGTGCACCTGACACCCATTAATGACTGTCAGTAGTGTACCTGTTGCCCATCAGTGACCGTCAGCAGTGCACCTGTCACACATCAGTGACCGCCAGCAGTGCACCTGTCGCACATCGCCTATCAGTACCATCATCAGAATACCCATCACACAGCCATTCATCACCAGAGTATCCATCACACAGCCACCATCACCAAAGTACCTATCACACAGCCACCATCACCAGATTACCTGTCCTACGGTCCCCCATCACCAGAGTATCCATCACACCGCCCCCATCAGCAGTCCCAGCTATGTCCAAAAAAGTTTACACCAGTGAGGCATCTCAGATCCTAAGCATGACTGATGAGTTCTCACAGTTTCCAATTCGGTGTTGGAACCCATCGAAAGCAGTGGATCGGCGACCAAATCTGAGGAAGAAAAGGTCCCTCCTAAAAGGCATCTCATAGCGCTCAGAACACCAGGCAGCCACCAGCGATAGACCCCAGGAAGAAATGCTCAGTACCATTGCTGGAGTATCACATCCCCAAGTACCAGCAATGGAGTGTGAAATCACCCAAGTACCAGCCCCGGAGTGTCAAATTCCCCAAGTACCAGCACTGTAGTGTCGAATCCCCCAAGAGTCAGGGCCAATACATACTTCCCAGATGCTCTTGCCAACCCAACATGGCTGCCTTCCAACTCGGGATCAGCAAGCATTCCCCCTTTCACCGCACAGCCATGTGTGCAGCCAATACAAAAAAAAATCTGAAATTAATTTGTTATATTTTTTTTTGCCCGACACTTTACTCCAATTTATTGTGGACCAGACAAATCTATTTGTCCAGCAGTATATTGCTAATAACCCTGGTTCATCTTATGCCCGTCCGTATGAGTGGAGACATCTGAGTTTGGAGGAGTTTAAATTGTTTATGGGCCTCACCCTTAACATGGGGCTTACTGTAATGCCCAGGTCCCCCTAAAAGATGATCACGCGCTTCCTTCATTTCAGTGACAATACCCAGTGCCCTCCCTGAGATCATCCCAATTATGACAAAATTATAATTTTTTTCCCCCACAAATTTGCTGAACTTTATGTTCCTGATCAAAATACAAGTGTGGATGAGTCCCTTGTACACTTTACTGGCTGGCTAGGAATAAAACAATATATTCAAAGCAAAAGGGCCAGATATGAAGTCAAATTCTATAAGCTATGTGAAAGAGTCACGGGATATCTGTTTGTGTTTCGCATATATGAAAGAAGAGATTCCCAGCTCCAGCCCCCTGAGTGTCTGATCTACATTTGCACAACTGGAAAAATTGTATGGGACCTGGCATACCCACTTCTACAAAAAGGCAATCACATCTACCTAGATTTATACCTATACTGTGCAAAAAAAAAAGGATCTGTGGTACCTCCAGAAAGAACAGGAAGGGCTTCCCACAAAAAATGATACGTTCAAAAGACTCATTATGCCTCATAGAATATACGAGAAAATGAAATGAATAGGGAAGCACTCACAAAGCCACATCCGTAAATTGAAGCAAAAACATAGAGGGCTGCTTAATAAAGTAACCAAGGGTCGGAATTTTAAGGCATGGAAAGAATGAAGAAGTATAAATCAAAAAATAATATTTATTGGAAAAAGTACATAATAAATATGCAGTATTCAAGAGTTAAAAATCATATAAAATGATGTAGTTTGTATAGTGAGCCCTTAAATGTCTACGCGTTTCACGTTGGGCTTCTTCATGACAGCAATCAGGGTTCAAAAGGGATGACAAACAAAGAGAATGAGTCTCACTATCTTAGAATGGACTGAGCCTCAAGTACAAAATCCGGTAACCAGAAAATTGTCACTGTGCGGAAAATTTTCACAGAATTGTAGGGAGAGTGTACAACACACAGATGGTTCTAATCAGAATTTTAAAATTGATATCCAATGGTGTACAGAATATCATAGGAATAGTGTAAAACACTGTCAATTGACTTCAAAATGCCACATAGATTTCGTGATTGAAAAAGACTGAGAATGGGACAGGGGCAGCTCTGCCTTACACATCAAAGGCAATAGCAAAAAAAAGATCCAAAGTCCAATAGAGGAGAATATATGGAACATCTAGGCGCAGGCAGGATATTGTAATGGCCAGCCAGGCGTAAACTGCCAAGAGAGAGATAATAAGGATCTCAAGATGGATAGGTAAACGAGCCCCTGGGAGACAGCGTCCCGCTTGCACAGCAGGACGCTGTCTCCCAGGGGCTTGTTTACCTATCCATCTTGAGAGCCTTATTATCTCTCTATTGGCGGTTTACGCCTGGCTGGCCATTACAATATTCTGCCTGATTGCTGTCCTGAAGAAGCCCAATGGCGAAACACGTATACATTTAAGGGCTTACTATACAAACTACATCATTTTATATGATTTTTAACTCTTGAATACTGAATATTATGTACTTTTTTCAATAAATATAATTTTTTGTTTTATACTTCTCCAATGTTTCCATACCTTAAAAGTCTGACCCTTGGTTACTTTATTAAGCAACCCTCTATGTTTTTGCCTCATAGAATATACGTTGGGGTGTTTGCTTTCCAAAATGGGGTGTTTTGTGGGCGTTTCTATTGTCATGGTGCTCCAGGGCCGTTAAAAGTGTAATAGGTTGTCAGGAAATTACATGTGTAATTTATGCTCCTAGACTGCCTGAAGGTGCTACTTGAATGTTGGGCCTCTGTATGTGGCCAGGCTGTGAAAAAGCCTCACACATGTGGTATCACAATACTCAGGACGAGTAGCAGAATGTATTTTTGGGTATATTTTTTTCTATGTACATGCTGTGTATTAGAAATAGCTTATAAATAGACAACTGTGTGTAAAAAAAAAAAAAGCATTTTCATTTTTTTTCCACATTTTCCAAAAACTTGTGGAAAACAAAATGACATGTTCAAAATACTCATTATGCCTCATAGAATATATGTTGGGGTGTTTTCAAAATATGGTAATTTTGTTTCCATTGTCCTGGTGCTCCAGGGCCTTCAAAAGTTTAATAGGTAGTCAAGAAATTACATGTGTAATTTATGTCAGGCCTCTCCATGTGGCTAGACTGTGAAAGTCTCACACATCCGGTAACGCCATACTCAGGAGGAGTAGCAAATCGTGTTTTGGGGTGTAGTTTCAATATGCAATGCAAGAGAAATATTCATTCATTAATTTTGCAAAGAATTGTGGGGAAAAATTACAACTTCAAAAAACTCACTCATGCCTCTTACAAAATACATTGGAATGTCTACTTTCCAAAAATAGGTAATTTGGGGGGTATTTGCACATTCCTAGCTTATTAGTGTCTCAAAAAAATCAGATAGGCCATCAATACGTTAGGTGCGATCAATTTTCAATGATTGGCACCATAGCTTGTAGACTCTATGGGCTGGATTCAGATAGAATGCCCTATCTATGTGCCGGCGTAACGTATATCAGATACGTTACGCAGCCGTAAATTTGGGTGCAAGTTCCGTATTCAGATAGAACTTGCGCCCTAAGTTACGGCGGCGTAACGTATGTGGGTCGGCGTAAGCCCGCCTAATTCAAATGGGGATGTTGTGGGCGTGTTTTATTTAAATTTCACTTGACCCCGCGTATTTTACGTTTTTTGTGAACGGCGCATACGCCGTTCGTGAAAGAATCCCAGTGCGCATGCTCGAAATTACGCCGCAAAGCCTCATTGGTTTCGACGTGAACGTAACTTACGCAAAGCCCTATTCGCGAACGACTTACGCAAACAACGTAAAATTTTCAAAGCTCGGCGCGGGAACGACGTCTATACTTAACATTAGCTACGCCTCATATAGCAGGGGTAACTTTACGCCGGAAAAAGCCTAATGTAAACGACGTAAAAAAATGCGCCGGCGGGACGTACGTTTCTGAATCGCCATAAATACCTAATTAGCATATTCCTTGCGTAACTATACGGAAGCGCCACCTAGGGGCCAGCGTAAATATGCAGCCTAAGATACGACGGTGTAAGACACTTACGCCAGTCGGATCTTAGGGAAATCTATGCGTAACTGATTCTCTGAATCAGGCGCATAGATACGACGGCCCGCACTCAGAGATACGACGGCGTATCTGGAGATACGCCGTCGTATCTCCTATCTGAATCCGGCCCTTTTAACTTTCACAAAGGCCAAATAATATACACTGATTTGAATAATTTTTACCAAAGATATGTAACAGTGTAACTTTTGGGTAAAATGTATGAAGAAAAATTACTAATTTGCAAAAAATAAAAAACCCAGTGGTAATTAAATACCACCAAAAAAAGCTCTATTTGTGTGAGAAAAAAAAGACACCCGTTTACAGTGTTGCATGACTGAGTAATTCAAAGTGTGAGAGCACTGAAAGCTGAAACTGGTCTGGTTTCGACGTGAACGTAACTTACGCAAAGCCCTATTCGCGAACGACTTACGCAAACAACGTAAAATTTTCAAAACTCGGCGCGGGAACGACGTCTATACTTAACATTAGCTACGCCTCATATAGCAGGGGTAACTTTACGCCGGAAAAAGCCTAACGTAAACGACGTAAAGAAATGCGCCGGCGGGACGTACGTTTCTGAATCGCCGTAAATACCTAATTAGCATATTCCTTGCGTAACTATACGGAAGCGCCACCTAGGGGCCAGCGTAAATATGCAGCCTAAGATACGACGGTGTAAGACACTTACGCCAGTCGGATCTTAGGGAAATCTATGCGGAACTGATTCTCTGAATCAGGCGCATAGATACGACGGCCCGCACTCAGAGATACGACGGCGTATCTGGAGATACGCCGTCGTATCTCCTATCTGAATCCGGCCCTTTTAACTTTCACAAAGGCCAAATAATATACACTGATTTGAATAATTTTTACCAAAGATATGTAACAGTGTAACTTTTGGGTAAAATGTATGAAGAAAAATTACTAATTTGCAAAAAATAAAAAACCCAGTGGTAATTAAATACCACCAAAAAAAAAGCTCTATTTGTGTGAGAAAAAAAAGACATCCGTTTACAGTGTTGCATGACTGAGTAATTCAAAGTGTGAGAGCACTGAAAGCTGAAACTGGTCTGGGCAGGAAGGGGGCATACGTGCCCTGTAGGCAAGTAGCACTAAAATCTAATGTTTTGAGGTCTAAATGTATTAAAGTAAGAAAAGCCCCATATGCCGATGTGACAGGCATGTTTGCCGGCAATAGCGCGCTTTTCATTTGCATGTCCGCCCAGTTGAAGTTCTAACTTACTTTAATTGGGCGCAATTAATTGTAGATCGCCCATACTTGCCAGAAATCCTAGTAAATTAATTGTATGCACTTTTATTAGAAGCATACTGCATCTTTTTGTTTTAATATTATTAATTGTACATTTTTAGTTACTATTGCACCATTTACTTAAGTATAGCGCACACACTTTATTCTTAAACAGTTAAACTAGCAGGTTTTAAGAGAGCGACTTAAGGCTAAGCCTATGTTCCATCCATAATGGCAATGATTTTTCAAGTTGCAGACAGCTGGAGGAAGTGTGCAGTTAAGCTTCAGGTCCTGCTCAATCATTTGTTTTACATATATCTAATGCAATGACAACATTGTTTGCACTCTACTAATTTTACATTTTGTTGTTTTAAGAGTTGAGCTTGGAGAATATCAATCAGTTTCCTGGCAGGCTCATACAAATAACTTAGACTTCCAGCCCACTTTTGTTTAAACATGTATCAGATCTCAGGCTTGAATAACCATAAATCTTTCTGAAACTAAGATATTAACCTGTTGGCGACAATGACAGCAGCACAAGGGTTATTGAACGCAGCATGTAAAAGATGAAGAAGCTGATGGTCTGTGGTTTTGGCTGCATACTCCCGTTTAAATATAACCACTTTCTCAGCTGTGTCTGGTTCAGAAGCTGCGTAAGGGCAAGGATGTTAATATCATGAGTGCTAAGCAGAACGGTATACCATGGGGATCATATGGCGCACGTGTACAGTACATAAAAGAAAACCAACATGAACAGTTTGGTATAATGCTTGGTATGCCACAAAGGCAAAGCTCACCTCTCAGGTGTTCCCTTTAATAAAATGTTATCATGCGTAGTGTAATTAAAGTGGTTCTAGAGCAGTGGTTCTCAACCTTCTAGTGCCGTGACCCCTTGATAAAATTTCCCAAGTTGTGGGGACCCCTAACAGTAAAATTATTTTTGTAGAGGAGGTTGTCGGCACCCAAGGCAAGACAAGTAATTTGCGCCCCTAACCCACAGACATTTATCGATCCCTGCGTCCCCTCCACTCGTACTGTATTAAAACCCCTTATGGTACATACTTTCTCTTTTGTTCTCTTTTTCCCCCCTTTTATCTCTCTCTATCCTAATTTCTTGTTGTCGTCCCCCCCCCCCACACACACACACATACACACATACCTCGCTCTCTAGCCATCTTTCTTGTTCTTTCTCTTATTCTTTCTCTCCCTTTTTCTTTGTTCCTCCCTCTCTTTTCATGTATTCTTTTTTTTTTATTCCGTCTCTTACTCTTTGGTGGGGGGTGAGGGGAATGGGATGAGTGGCAGTGCAGCGGGGCGTTCTCATCAGCCAACTTTGGTGCTCTTGATCTGAGAACTGTAGTGGGGGCTTTTAATGGCAACTATAATCACAGGTAGTGTTACTCACTGTGTCTCTGACTTTGTGGTGTTTTGTAGCAGTGACACCTATGCCGAAATGAGGAGATAGGGTCTCCTCCAGCCCCTCCCACTTCACATTCCTCACCAGTCAGCTGACCTCTAGTCTCTATCTCCCAGCCATGCCGTGAACTGAATGGGCAGCTGCAATGAAGCTGAGTGGGCGGCCGCATGCTCCAGGAACAGCCCAGCTGGACCGCCACAGACTCCAGGGGCAGCTGCGAAAAGGCTGGTAGAGCGGTGCAGGCTTCAGGAACAGCCCAGAATCCAGGGACCCCTGGCAAATCGTCATTTGACCCCCGAGGGGGTCCTGACCCCCAGGTTGAGAACCACTGTTCTAGAGGCTGAAGGTTTTTTACCTCTATGCATTCTATGCATGAAGGTAAAAAACCTTCAGTATGCAGCTGATCACGATCCAATGATGTGGATGAGAGCAGTTGCTCTCCCAGGTCTGCTGTCAATCACATTTTACAGCCAGTGATGAGGGAGCAGGGGGCAGGGCCGAGTCCCTCTCTGTGTGTCTTATGGATACACAGAGAGGGCATGAGTGCCCCATAGCAAGCAGCTTGCTATGGGACACTCAGAGAAGACGAGGGGGCCAGGAGCATCAGCGGGGACCTGAGAAGAGGAGGATTGACGCTGCTCTGTGCAAAACCATTGCACAGAGCAGGTAAGTATAATATTTTATAATATTGTATAATACCGCCTGCCGTCATTATACAGCGGCACTTTGAAGTGGAATATCATTGTTATGGCTAGCTGCCATAAACCTGGTATCCCTTTCTTTAGCGGGACGGTCCGCTTTCAAATAAAAGTGGTCTCAGCAGCGGATTCGCCGCAATATCACTTTTATCAGTGGCGGGAGATGCCCCCCCTCCCGCCATGCTCCGGTGACCTCCACCGCTTACCGGAGCTGCCGGCGATCGGATCCAGTCCCCCTGCTTGGCATGGAGCTGAGTGAGGGGAAGATGGCCCCCACCCGTCTCCATACCATTGCAGGGCGGGAGCAATGTCAAAACCTAACTTCCGCCCATAGCTCTTAAAGGGACTTCTCTTTAATTTTAATTTTTTTAAACAACATTTTTTTTTTTTTTTTTACATTTTAGTTTAAATATGAGCTCAGGTCTTTTTGACCCCAGATCTCATATTTAAGAGGTCCTGTCATGCTTTTCTTCTATTACAAGGGATGTTTACATTCCTTGTAGAATTTATATCGTTAAGGCTACAATCACATTGGCGATTAAGGGCTCTGCAAATTGTAGTGGCAGTTCCTTCTGCGGCTCTCAGCAGGTAGGTGCGGCCACCAGCCCCATTCACTCTAATCATAGGTAGCCAGCGGCTGCAGCTATTCGCCACTCTGTGTGCAGCCAGCAATTACCTGTGGTGATCGCTGCTGGACACACACAAAGTGCGTAGTGACTAACTGCTGAGAGCTGCTGACAGACACTAAAGGAATTGCCGTAATATTTTGCAGCAGCCCTATCCAATCCTATAGTGGTGGAGGGATCACCTATTGTTTTGAATCCACGTCACTGGTGAATTTTTAGCGGATTCTGGAATTTGTTCGTCACACTATTATTCACGTTTAATTTTGATTTTGATTGACTTTTTGGCCCAGGTTTTTTCTGCTGGTTTTTTTCTCACTCTCATTGCATCATTTGAATTGTATGCGCTGCACTAACCTTTTATAATAGGTTAATTCAGTTGGTTGCAGGCTGGTTGGTAAGTTGAGCTTGGAAATTCTTTGGCTTTATATGCCAGTGTGAATGTTGCCTTAATCAATCACGAGTTGAGTATGAAATCTCTAATGCCTTGTACACACGATAGGAATTTCTGATGAAAAAAGTCTGATGGAATTTTTTCATCAGCAATTCCTATCGTGTGTGGACCCCATAGGATTTTTTTCCGTCGGATTTTGGAAATAGAACATGTTTTATTTTTTTCTGAGGGAAAAAAATCCTATCCTCTGTGTGAGAAAAAAGAGAAAAAAACACGCATGCTCAGAATCAAGGCGACGCATGCTCGGAAGCACTGAACTTAATTTTTCTCGGCTCATCGTAGTGTTTTACGTCACTGCGTTTTGAACGGTCGGAATTTAGTCTGACAGTGTGTATGCAAGACAGCTTGAACGGAATACTGACAGAAAATTACATCAGATTTTAGCCCATAGGAAATTCCTATCGTGTGTACAGGACATAAGGCCTCATTTACAATTATGTTTTGGGGAGGGTAAAAAAAAAGCGCAGTTGAGGTGTGTTTTATCACCCCTCCAACCTATCCCCCTTATGCTGCAAAAGCACCAGAGGGAAGAGTAAGGGCTCTTTCACACGGAGCGGACCGTTTCTGGGTCCGCTCCGTGTGTCTCCGTCGGCTCAGCGGGGATCCCCGCTGAGCTGTCGGCGGATAGGGCAGTCCCCGCACACAGTGCAGAGACCGCCCTGTCTCAGCTCCGCTCTGCCCTATGGGGAACCGGATGCAGACGGACCGTGTGTCCGTCTGCATCAGTTCCGTTCCGCCGGACGGAAGAAAAATAGGGTTTTCTTCCATCCGAAAACCGGATCCCGACGGACGCGGACGTTAGCGGATGCTCCATCCGCTAACGGACTTGTAATAACGGACAGGCGGAGCGGACGTCTGAAAGGGGCCTAAACGGGAAATCTTCCTCCGTCCTAACCATCCCCACCCCACCCACACCACCGCTGTAATCTTCTGGTGCTGGTTAATACCACTAAATGGCTGTCAGGAGCTCTCATAAAAAGAGCGTGACTATGCCCACCCTTTCCTGCTAGATCCGCCATTCATACGTTCACTACAGCTTCTATGAATGGGGAACAGTGGATCACTGATAGCTCCTACAGCTTCTATGAACGGCGGATCTGGAAGAAAAGGGCAGGTATAGTCAAGCTCTCTTGATGAGAGATCTTGGCAGGCCTTTAGTTATATTATCTCCGCCACACAAGGGAAACATCATACTGACTGTAAATTATGTTCCTTGTGTGTTTTTTATGTTTTTTTCTTTAAGCTAAGCTTAGGCTTTAACATTCCCTCAATTTTCACAGTTGTGAAAGGTCTCAGTAGACTAAAACAACTTACGTTTATAGTTCTATTATACATATAGTTCAGAACTGCAACATTTCAGCAATTAAGTAGTTAGTAACAAATCAAAAGCAAAAAATAAAACTGCAATTACATATGTTTTGACATATACATTTACAGGAAATATGTGTGTCAGCTTCTTGTTCTTTGAAGCTCAGAATGTCTGCATTCTAACATGATCCTGAAAGGGTATACTCACTTGTAGCAAAAGGAAACCAAACAATTAAAGGATTATCTAGAGACACAACAACATTAAAATAAAACTCCTTTGTGCTGATTGTTGGGCACTATTACAAGTTGTCAAAGACAGAGATAAAGCAAATAGATCCACCCCTCTCACAAAACAGGAACAAGGAGTGTATCTATTTACTGCACTCTCATTCCAAAGAGACGTTTAAAAAGATCAAGTGACATAATCGGCCCCAAAAACTAGGTTAAAGTAACATTATAGCCCCTGCAGGACTAGACTTATTTCCTCACTCGCTGCTAAATGCTTATGTCATCCAGACAGGTGTTTCATGAAAATAAAATGAGCTTTTCATAGAAAGCATTAGACTGCTTTGCCACGTTCCATCTGTTTGTGAAAATGATGTCGACATGACTTGCATAATAGACACATAACTAATAACGATGTACTTTCAATGAGAGGCTCCATACACCATCTTCACCTTTATTTAAAAAAATATTATTATTAGTTCCATCACTTATTAATTCAGTAGTGGAAATGCTATATCTTTGTCCACATGAATTAATATTCTGCCATGGTCTGCCTAACCTAAAATTGAACTCTAGGTATGCTTAGCTACATTGGACCAGTTTGGTATGCATAGTAATTAGGGTTGTCCCGATACCACTTTTTTAGGACTGAGTACAAGTACCGATACTTTTTTTCCATGTACTCGCCGATACCGATTACCGATACTTTTTTAAAAATGTGTCCATGGGTCCCCAAATGCAGCCGTGTCCCCAAATGCAGCCGTGTCCCCAAATGCACAGCACTTGCAGGGCACTAAAGAGTAAAGCTGCTGGGCCTGCATCCCCTTTACACGTGATTTCCTATTGGGAGTATTTTACCAAAAATTACATTTTTGTTGCTCAGTTTGCACCAGCCTTTTCCCCACAATCACATTCATTAGTGCTTCTCCTGGCATAAATCAACAGAGAATTACAGTCAGTTGGATTAACACTCAATCCCTTTGTAAAAACCCTCCTGTTGACACATGTGAACATTGATTTAAATGAGAAATAGTCCAATCCAGTATGGAAAGTTGCACAGCGAATGACAGCTTAGTCAGGCTCTGGTCTTACAGGGCATGAACGATTCTGACTGACACTGCATCTGCTGTGAAAATCATTTGCCCAATGAACCCTGATGGATGAGTTATGGCACACTGATTTACTGCAAGAAAATAGCTGCCCCCCCCCCCGTCTAGTTCATCGGCACTCGGGGAACATACATAACAGCTTATATTTAAATTGCTGTGTGTTCCCCGCCGCGCGTCATATATAGTCCCTCCCCCTTGTCCAGGCACTTTGATAGACAGATCACCTGTCCAATCCTTGGACGGGTTATCTGTCTATCAAAGTCCCCGGACAAGGGGGAGGGGCTATTTATGACGACGCGCGGCGGGGAACACACAGCTATTCAAATGAAAGCTGTTATGTATGTTCCCCGAGCGCTGATGAACTAGACGGCGGCAGCGGCAGCAGCTCTCCTCCATTAGTGGTATGTAGTGGCATGTTTTCAATAACGGAAGACTGCTCTCCGCCTCCTCAGTCTGCTCTCCGCCTGCTAGCCGCCCCCTCTGTCCGCTCTCCGCCTGCAAGCCGCCCACTCTCCGCCCCTTTCAGTTCGCCCTCTGCCTGCTAGCCACCCCCTCTCAGCCCGCTCTCCTCCCCTTTCAGTCCGCCCTCCGCCTGCTAGCCGCCCGATCTCGGCCCGGGTGAAAAAAAAAAGTATTGGTGAAGCATCGGGAGCATTTGCGCGAGTACAAGTACTCGCGCAAATGCCCAGTATCGGTCCCGATACCGATACTAGTATCGGTATCGGGACAACCCTAATAGTAAGTAAGTACGCATATTTCATAACTAAGGAATTGCTGTGAAAGCTACTCCTTTGTAGCCTTGGCTGTATGTTTTGGCACATGTTGATGCTGGAAGACCCATCCACGACCCATCTTCAGTGTTCTGGCTGAGGAAAGAAGGATCTTATCCAAAATTTTACAATACATGGCCCCATCTATTGGCCCCCTTAATGCGGCAAAGTGAGCCTGTACCTTTAGCAGAGAAACAGCCCCCAAGCATAATGCTTCCACCTTCGTGCTTGACTGTAGGGATTCTTAGGGTCATAGTCAAACATGGTGAGTTGAGCTAATGCCAAATCGCTCAATTTTGGTCTCATCTGACCAGAGCACTTTCTCTCAATCCTTCTCTGAATGATTTAGATGTTCATTCACATGATTGTACATGTGTCTTCTTGAGAAGAGGGACTCGCCATATTTGGAGGAAGAAAAATACTGACTATGACCCTAAAAACACCATCCCTAAGGTCAAGCAAAGAGGTGAAAACATTATGCTTTGGGGCTGTTTCTCTGCTAAAGGTACAGATTGATTTTGTCGCATTGAGGGGCCAATGGATGGGGCCATGTATTGTAAAATCTTTAGGGCTGTTACTGATTTAAATTTTCGTGTTTGATTAATCAATTTTTTTTAATCGATTAATTATAACGCACATACAGATCCAACTACTTTTAGCTGATCTCCTTGCAGGCTGATTCCCAGTGCAGCTACCAACCACTGGAAAAATGGATAGCAGGATACAAAAAACACACAAAGGCAGCGCTCGATGGGAATAGCATTAAAACTTTTATAGTCTTCAAGTAGGTAACAAACTAAATATTGCACTGGAGATAAAATCGATGTAGCTACATAAACTGTAAAAATGGTGCGCGTAATACCAAACTGTAGCAAAAGCAGTCATAACAACATGTAGCTAAGTATGATAATGGTATAAAAATGTGTACAACAATACCACTGCTGAATCCAGATGAGGAGGGGTTAACATCAGTCCGTTGGCAAGTAGATGTCCCGTGAAGGGAACTATCACAACTCCCAGTGGATGGCTGTAGAATCCCAGGTTGATAGAGGGAAGTGTAACAGCCCTTGCGTGTGGCAGATAGTAAGGTCCCGCCGGCATGAAGGCACAGCAAAGGAGCCCTTCAGATGGGCACAGCAAGCCCTGCCGGTGTCCGTGACGTCACCAGATCTCCGACAGAACTCCCTGAAGACCCGGAAGCCGGTGGAGAGGTGAGTACCGATCAAAAGAATTTTGATCGATCAAAAAAATGTACGATTAATCGAGGAATTAATAGTTTAATTTCCACAGCCCTAAAAATCTTGGATGAGAACCTTCTTCCCTCAGCCAGAACACTGAAGATCGGTTATGGATGGTTCTTTTAGCATGAAAATGACCCAAAAAAATTATGTAAATTGAACTGAACACAAGACAGGTGTGCAAATTGATGTATCCTGAATCTGTAGTTGTTTTCTTAGCAAAGAATGTGACTGAACTAATGTCGCCAGTGTGAAAGCACCCAAACACAGCAGGTCAGCCCTCAGCTTTCTGACATTTGAAAGGTGTGTTATGTTTACCCATTTTAAAATAGTCTGGTGGGTGTAAAATAGACTGAAATTTCCGGGGCTCAATAAGCCTATCTTTAAGGCCAGATTCACACCTATGCGAATTGGTTGCGGCTTAAACCGCATCCAATTCGCATAACATTATAAAATACATTGTTTTCAATGAGACTGGTTCACATGTGTGTGATGCATTCGCACTGCGCATTGCTGAAAAAACGTCTGCCTTTTCTAGGCATTGCGGTGCGGCTCAGGTGCGAATTCAGGCCCATTATCTTCTATGGGCACGCATCTGATTCGCAGAGGTGTTCATTTCTCTTCAGGATTTGTCTCATTCACCTCAATACACTTCCCCCCTCCAAATTCGCAGCTAAAACAGAGATGATCTGCTGAACAGTTCTCTTATCTCTCTGCAGAGATAAGAGAGCTGAAATTCGCACCGCACTAGTGTGAATCCGGCCTAAATGAAATGACTGTGAAGAAGTAGTAAATGAAAGATTATTTCCAGTCTTGCTCATCAAGAGCCACAATATCTCTCCTGCATCAATCCCTATCTTTTTGAAGTTTAGAGTCTTACTTCTGCATGAATGACTGGAGTAGTGTGTTTTAGGCAAAAGTAGCATAATTTCTAAAGAGTTTCGAAGAGTAATCGTCTGAAACTGAGCAAGAGTGGCATGTCTTAAACAGATATCTGAAATAGAAAATATCCATCTCTCGTAACTCTCTTTGGGGAGTTTGGATATTTTAATACATTACCTTTAAGAAGACAATTAGGTGCATTTTAGAAGTACTAACAGCAGTTTGTTTGTCCCTCTTAGTTCACGTGACCTAATGCTACACACGTTATTTATTTTAGTCCTTTAAACCAAATACATTAGATGAATCACTTACCTTTGACAGATTCTTCTCATTTGCAACAAGAGTAGCAAGCCCTGCGCAACACACCAAAGCACTTGAGCTTGATAAACCAGAACTTGCTGGAATGGTTCCATCCACCAAACAATTCATTCCTGCTGGGCTGTTCAGATTGAAGTGGTCCTAGGAAAAAAGCAACACAATAAAACACAGGTCCAAAGAGTGAATCAGTACACTTTAAACTATAAAAAAAGGAAATACAAATGTGATAAACATATATTATTCATTTGACAACATGTTTTTAAACTGGTTTACAAGCTTGAAGTGTTGAAGTACTTGAAGTGTTACTAAACCCAGGACCCTGCATTCACTATATCTGGCCTTCCACAGTACACAGAACATGGAAATTCAATTATTTAAGTAAATATTAACTGCTTAATACTTTTTCTCATGAGCAGTATATAGCAGTCTTGTGACCTCTATCAGTGTCTGGTAAAGCTTGTAGGAGGAGTTTTCATTCTCCTCTGACTGTCTTATCAGGCTGCAGGACCCCTGACCCTCTGTATGGACAGTGCTGATTGGCACTCACATGCACCCTCCCAAGAAAAAAATGAATTGGGGACAGTAGAAGGGGGAGGATCAGAGAAGACAGGATCAAACAGCCTTTTTACACAATACTTTACTGCATATACAGACTAATTTTACAGTTGTGGGTTTAGTAACACTTTAACCACTTTAGCCCCGGACCTTTAGGCAGCTAAATGCCCAGGCCAGGTTTTGTGATTCGGCACTGCGTCGCTTTAACAGACAACTGCGCGGTCGTGCGACGTGGCTCCCAAACAAAATTGAAGTTCTTTTTTTCCCACAAATAGAGCTTTCTTTTGGTGGTATTTGATCACCTCTGCGGTTTTTATTTTTTGCGCTATAAACAAAAATATTTATTATAGCAAAAAGTAAAAAATATTGCATTTTTTTTACTTTTTGCTATAATAAATATCCCCCAAAAACATATATAACGCACTGTAAAACTATCAGTTTTAGGTATCAGAGCATTTGCACGGTACAAGTACTCGTGCAAATGCTTAGTATCAGTATTAATGCAACCCTAGTTTCTATGCACAGTTGCACCAGATTTTTCACTCTCCAATGTTAGTAAATCAACCCTACAGTGTGGTGTAAACACTGTGGTGTCCAATAAATGTCCACCAGAATCCTACATAGTTCAGATTTCCCATAGTAGCAAACATATTTTTAAATTTTAAAATGCCCGGCTTTCTTCTTTTCTAGGGTTCCTCTATCTGACATACATAGGTGGACACAATTAGAAAGGGATGAGTTACTGTACATACATTTTTTACCCTACATGTTGGTTCAAATGTAGCCATGATAATCCTTTATGTAAATGGAAAAAATAAACTTTTACATCAGTTGTCTGTTATGGAAACACTATTATTTTCTTGGCTTATGCACTAATGATGACATAAAGAAATTTCTTAGTTATGCTAGAACAATCCTAGACCTATATTTTGCAACATGTGCTAAAATGCTATTTGAAATTCTAGGTTATATTAAGAGAGCTGTCTAATATTACAGCTTGTGGTATGCACTGCCTGGTGAGTACAGCGCTGCTGTCCCTGCTATACTTAATACTTTGGGATAGACCACACCTGCCTTGCTTCATGAACATTATACAGTGAGGGAAAAAAGTATTTGATCCCCTGCTGATTTAGTACGTTTGCCCACTGACAAAGAAATAAGCAGTCTATAATTTTAATGATAGGTTTATTTTAACAGTCATGCCGCGTACACACGGTCATTTTTCAGCATGAAAAAAACGTTGTTTTTAACCACTAGCCGACCGCGCACCGTCATTATACGGCGGCAGGTCGGCTCTCCTGGGCGAGAGCCCGTAGCTATACGGCGGCTCTTTGAGCCGTGCGTGTGCCCGGCGGGCTCGATCGCCGCCGGGCACACGCGATCGCTCGTTACAGAGCGGGGACCGGGAGCTGTGTGTGTAAACACACAGCTCCCGGTCCTGTCAGCGGGGGAAATGCTGATCTTCTGTTCATACAATGTATGAACAGAGGATCAGTGTTTCCCCTAGTGAGGCCACCCCCCCCACAGTAAGATAACACACAGGGACATACTTAACCCCTTCCCCGCCCCCTAGTGTTAACCCCTTCACTGCCAGTGGCATTTTTATAGTAATCCAATGCATTTTTATAGCACTGATCGCTATAAAATGCCACTGGTCCCAAAAATGTGTCAAAAGTGTCCAAAGTGTCCGCCATAATGTCGCAGTACCGGAAAAAAAAAACGCTGATCGCCGCCATTACTAGTAAAAAAATATATTAATAAAAATGCCATTAAAATACCCCCTATTTTGTAAATGCTATAACTTTTGCGCAAACCAATCAATAAACGCTTATTGCGATTTTTTTTTACGAAAAATATGTAGAAGAATACGTATCGGCCTAAACTGAAAAAAAAAATGTTTTTTTATATATTTTTGGGGGATATTTATTACAGCAAAAAGTAAAAAATATTCATTTTTTTCAAAATTGTCGCTCTATTTTTGTTTATAGCGCAAAAAATAAAAACCGTAGAGGTGATCAAATACCATCAAAAGAAAGCTCTATTTGTGGGAAAAAAAGGACGCCAATTTTGTTTGGGAGCCACGTCGCACGACCGCGCAATTGTCAGTTAAAGCGGCGCAGTCCCGAATCGCAAAAAGTGCTCTGGTCTTTGGGCAGCAATATGGTCCGGGGGTTAAGTGGTTAAAAAACGTCATTTAAAATGATCGTGTGTGGGCTACACATCATTTTTCAGGTTCTGAAAAACGACAAAAATTTTTTTTGAACATGCTGCATTTTTTAACGTCGTTTTAAACTATGTCGTTTTTCGGGTTGTAAAAAATGATCGTGTGTGGGCAAAAACGACGTAAAATACCCGCGCATGCTCAGAAGCAAGTTATGAGACGGGAGCGCTCGTTCGGGTAAAACTACCGTTCATAATGGAGTAAGCACATTCATCACGCTGTAACAGACAGAAAAGCGTGAATCGTCTTTTACTAACACGGAATCAGCTAAAGCAGCCCAAAGGCGAATGGAACTTCCCCTTTATAGTGCCGTCGTACGTGTTGTACGTCACCGCGCTTTGCTAGATCATTTTTTAAAAACGATGGTGTGTGGGCAACATCGTTTTTAATGATGAAGTTGGGAAAACTTTGTTTTTTAGACATGCTGAAAAACAACGTTTTCTTTCATGCTGAAAAATGATTGTGTGTACGCGGCATTAGAGACATAGGCCCAGATTCACGTAGAATCGTGGCGGCGTAACGTATCGTAGATACGTTACACCCCTGCAAGTTTTCATCGCAAGTGCCTGATTCACAAAGCACTTGAAATGAAAACCTACGCCAGCGGCCTCCGGTGTAAGCCTGCGTAATTCAAAGGGGCGTGTGCCATTTAAATTAGGCGCGCTCCCACGCCGGAACTACTGCGCATGCTCCCTTTTGAATTTCCCGCCGTGCTTTGCGCAAAGTGACGTCATTTTTTCGAACTGCGACGTGTGTAGCGTACTTCCGTATTCCCAGTAGGAAAAATGTTTAAATTTTGACGCGGGAACGACGGCCATACTTTATACAGCACATACATGTGCTGTGTAAAGTTAGGGCACCTTAAACGACGACTAACTTTGCGACGGGAAACTAGACTAGCAGCGACGTAGCGAACGCGAAAAACTGTCATGGATCGCCGTAACTACTAATTTGCATACCCGACGCTGGTTTACGATGCGAACTCCCCCCAGCGGCGGCCGTGGTATTGCATCCTAAGATCCGACAGTGTAAAACAATTACACCTGTCGGATCTAAGGGCTATCTATGCGTAACTGATTCTATGAATCAGTCGCATAGATACTCTGAGAGATACGACGGAGTATCTGAGATACTCCGTCGTATCTCTGCTGTGAATCTGGCCCAGAATAACAGCAAAAATATCCAGAAAAATGCATTTCAAAAAAGTTATAAATTGATTTGCATTTTAGTGAGTGAAATAAGTACCGGTATTTGGTCCCCTATCAATCAGCAAGATTTCTGTCTCCCAAGTGTCTTGTATACAGGTAACGAGCTGAGATTAGAAGCGCTCTCTTAAAAGGAGTGCTCCAAATCTAAGCTTGTCACCTGTAAAAAAGACACTTGTCCACAGAAGCAATCAATCAGATTCCAATCTCTCCACCATGGCCAAGACCAAACAGCTGTCTAAGGATGTCAGGGACAAGATTGAAGACCTACAGAAGGCTGGAATGGGCTACAAGACCATCGCCAAGCAGCTTGAGGGTGACAACAGTTTGTGCGATTATTCGCAAATGAAAAAAAACACAAAATAACTGTCAATCTCCCTCAAATCTGGGGCTCCATGCAAGAGCTCACCTTGTAAAGTTTCAATGATCATGAAAAAGGTGAGGAATAAGCCCAGAACTACACAGCAAAATCTTGTCAATCATATCAAGGCAGCTGGGACCATAGTCACCAAGAGAACAATTGATGACACACTATTCCGTGAAGGACCAAAATCCTGCAGTGTCCACAAAGTCCCTCTGCTCAAGAAAGCCCATGTACAGGCCTGTCTGAAGTTTGCTAATGAACATCTGAATGATTCAGAGGAGAACTGAGTGAAAGCGTTGTGGTCATATGAGACCAAAAATTCTGCATAGAGATTGTGAGGGGGGCTGAATCGAGAGCACGATTTTTTTTAACGATTAATCATGCAGCTCTACTAGCCATTCTCCAGACCTTAACCACTTTCCGTTCACGCTATAGCCGAATGACGGCTACAGCGCCGACCTGCTTTGCCGGGGGGACGTCAATAGACGTCCTCCACTTCGCGTGCTGTGATCACCCAAGTCACTGAGACTCGGGTGATCACAGATCCAGTCCCGGCCCCTTACCACATGATCAGCTGTTAACCAATGACAGCTGATCACGTGACGTAAACAAAGCTCTGTAATTTTTTTTTTTCTCCTCATGCTGACAGTGTGAGGAGAAAAAAAAGCCGATCACCGGCTTAGGTGCAAGGGACATCAGTCCCGAAAAGGTAGGAGGCAAAATCTGCCTCATGTGTGCCAATCTAAACCCCCTGCCAGTGCCACCTACCAGTGCCCACCAGTGCCACCTATCAATGCCCACAAACGCCACCCATCAATTCCCACAAGAGCCACCTATCAATGCCCACCACCATTGGTGCCAATCAGTGCCTCATCAGTGCCACCTAGCAGTGCTGCCTATCAGTGCCCATTATTGCCACCCATCAGTGCCCATCACTGCCACCCATCATTGCCCATCGCTATAAGGGCCACTTCTCAGTGCCCAACAGTGCCACCTATCAATGCCCTTCAATGCCACTTCTCAGTGCCGCCTATCAGTGCCGCCTAATTGGTGCCCATCAGTGCAGCCCATCGGTGTCAATCGGTGCAGCCTCATCAGCGTAAAATTACCTGTTTGCAAAATGTTATAATATATATATATATAATTTTTTTAATTCAGTCTTTTTAATTTTTTTTTAAGAAAAAATAAAAACCGCAGAGGTGATCAAATACCACCAAAAATAAAGCTCTATTTGTGGGGGGAAAAATTATCAAAAAATGTCAGTGTTGTATGACCGAGCAATTGTCATTCAAAGTGCATCAGCGCTGAAGCTGAACATAGGTCTGGGCAGGAGGGGGGTTTAAGTGCCCAGTAAGCAAGTGATTAATCCCATAGAAAGTATGTGGAGGGAGCTGAAGGTTTGAGTTGCCTAGAAACCTTAATGACTTGCAGCAGATCTGCAAAGAGGAGTGGGACAAAATCCCTCCTGAGATGTGTGCAAACCTGGTGGCCAACTACAAGAAACGTCTTACCGCTGTGATTGCCAACAAGGGTTTTGCCACCAAGTACTAATGCTGGCCATACACTAGACGAAAAATCGCCCAATTGCGCTATCGAAAAACGAACAAACGTTCGTGAGAGCAAGCGATCACGCCATCATGTAATTCCGATATTCGAACGATAAATCGTTCGGACTATATTAATCTGCGTTTTTTCGTCCGATCTTTGCATCGAAAAAGGAAGTGACTAAACATTTTTGACCTCTGCTCCCTGACTTCCTGTGCTCACGTATACGCCCAGAGAAGCAACGTACGTTCGTCAGAACGATCCTTGAGCGTAGCATCTCTACACCATCACCTGCATCTCTACATCACCTGCATTTATACTGCATTACCTACAGCACCACTATGGATGTTGATGAGAGGACCATTGGCATAGTGATGCTGGGAGTGATGGCTATTGAGCAAGATGAGCAGCCCCCTCAAAAAAGGCGAAGGGCATGGAGCAAAGAGTGGCTGAAGAACCGGGACCAATTCTCACATATGAGATTGGTGAGAGAATTGAAGGAGAACAATCCTGAAGATTACCGTAATTATCTCAGGATGACAGCTTCCACGGGCAGGGAGGCACGTCACGTGATCGGGTCCGCCTCCGACGTACGTTTCGTCAGGTACAACGCCCCCCTGAAGACGTTGTACCTGACGAAACGTACGTCGGAGGCGGACCCGATCACGTGACGTGCCTCCCTGCCCGTGGAAGCTGTCAGCTGGGACGCCGAGCCGTGCTACGGAGCTGGCACCGCATTAGACGACCCGCACACGTACCGCAAGGTATCGGTGATACGCCTGCAGCCCCAGTGCCGGGTAGGCACTTTTAAAGTAAGAGGCCACTTTGGCCATTGTACCTTTGTTTTTTCTACTTTTATGAATCAATAAACTTTTAGCAATATTACACTATTGGCATCTCCATTGCCTTCTTGTTGTTACATATCCTTATCTGGAATCCCTGGTACCGAGGTTCTAATCTGGTTTTCCTGTCCGATGTGCATGCAGGCACAATCCTGCATAGGCGTAACAGACTATTGTTTAATTATAATAGTCCAGTGTTTCTGGTAAGCGCATCTTTTTGCTTCAACACAATTAGTGGGTGATAAAGAAGATCGGATTTGTGGTGATGGCTTTCTTCTCCTTTTTCACATAAAGCAAAATCAACCAAGAAGATTTGTTTACACATGTGTGATGCATTGATCGAACACACTATTGGGACTATATATTATGTTTTTGACACAGAGACACTTTCGGATGTTTTTTGTCAACTAATTTTATTATTCATTTGTTATTGCAGATAGTGATATATCTATATTCATACATATTTTTTTCACAGGATCAATTTGTTTAATATTATTTAGTAATTGGTATCACCGAGTGGTCTAGCGCCCTCTATTTATATTTCTCTTTTATATTTACTTGTTAAACCAACCGATGTAAAATTAATTTTATTTTTAAAAAATTATCAAAAATTACAACTTTATTTGTGTATCTAGGAAATGGCTAATTAGTATAAGATCTATGATGATCTGCCATGAAAACAAAAGGATTTGGAAAGATTTCTGTCCGCCACTATTGGAATGAAACATTAGAAAAGTTATTTTCTTTCTCAGTTTGGTACCTCTTTTTATACCCTCTCAGGAAACTTTCTACTTGTGCAGACAATTATCTTGTAGACAAAAGGATCTAAACATGAATCACAGAATCATCATCCTAAGTGCATGCAGATGCAAACTATTTGCAAGAAATATGAAAGCAGGGCACACTATGGAGAAAACAAATCTATTTTGTTAGCATATCTGGGAGATTTGGAATGGACAAAATAAAAACCGCATCTTAAATAAGGTTTAAAAAAATTGGGTTACTAAACAGTAAAAAAAAAACGCGTTGATATAGTCTTCCTCTACATTTGAACACTGTGATAAACCACCAGTTGGAAGCTTAGCCTTTACTTGAGTGGTATTGGGATCTCTTCAAAGTCGATTATTAATGTAAGTAATAATCAATCATATGATCTCAGTAAATCAAAGCCAGAAACAGAAAGACAGGACATAAGAAGCTCTTCTCTTTTGATGGATGGATGTTGTGGGTTTTTTATCTTCCCTTGTCTTTTGGAGATGTCATCTCCACTTACAGGAATGTTATAGTGTTTCTGACCTCCTTTGAAAACAGATGCAATAACTATCATACAATTCAGTCCCTCGCTTTATGTGCATTTGAGATCTAAATAGCTTCACTGATGCTGTTTTTCCAGTTATTCAATCAGTTTAAAACATCTTCTTACTAGGCATGACATCATTTGTGTTGTTGAATCATTGAAGGCTGGCTGACAATTGGTTTTAATGAGTTTACCCATGCACATGTCACAGATGGACTTACAGATGGGCTTGGTGAAGGTCTGCTGTATATTAGAACAGCATGGCTCTTTGAAATGAGTTTACTACAGTATGATTAACTCTTCCAAAGCTCACATTTGCTGGTCCTCATACTATATATGCAATGCTGACAAAGGTCAAAAAGTTTCCCACAAAATAAAAATCTAACAATTGTAACATTACCTATTTATTCTACAGTCAAACAGCTACAGAGGATTTACCAAGTAACAGAGAAGCTAGAAGCTGAGGCATAATAAGGCCGACCACCAATTAGCAGTGTGCGTCAGCTTTTAAAAGTTAAGTATTCTCCATTATACAGCCAGATGACAGAAACTATACACCAATCAGCTATAACATTATGACCGCTGACAGGTAATGTGAATAGTTACATAGTAGGTGACCCTGAAAAAAATCCCTAAAGTCCAACCTATGTGTGTGATTATGTAAAGAGGGGTGGATCCTGTCTCTATGTTTCCAACGTTAATGTATGTTTTTGTTATAGATGCACACTGTTCTCCACAAGGGAATGCCCCTGAAAAAAGGACACGATCCTGAAACACGCCGGGCGTAATCTCTATCTTGGAGACAACATCATTGTTTTTTTGCAAATTTATTATAACTTTCTATGTTATCTCATATTGTTCTTAACCAGTCAATTTGAGCCTAGGTTCACACTGCTGCGAATTCAAAATCGCGGTAAAATGCGCGATTTTACCGCGATTTCGGCCGCAATTTAATGTAAATCGCGGCCCGAAATCGCAAAAAGTAATACAGGAACTACTTTTTGAAATCGCAGATGCGGCGTCGCACTGATTAGGACAGTGCCATTGCCGACAATTGCCGGCAAATGCCGCCGATTTGAGATGCGATTTGACATGTCAAATCGCATCTCAAATCGTTCCAAATCGTACCCAGTGTGAACCAGGGCTTAGTGTTTTACATATTCTTGATTGGCTCCTCCCTGCAGAAAACACAATCACATGACAGATTGAAAAGCCCCACCCATCCCCTTGTTCCCCAGTATGTATTAGACTAATCCTGAACTGGTTCACAGGGGACGTAGTTCCTTATAGGTACTTACCTTTTCCCTCCACTTAGGGCGGGAAGTAGGCCTGCCGTCCTGGAAGGTTCGTACAAATACCGTTACCGGTAAGTCTAACGTAGGTTTTCTCCCATCACCTTCCAGGACGGCACCTGAGAGGATGATCAAGGAAACACAGGCCTACCTTCAGGGTGGAACCACAGCTTGTAGAACCTTTCGACCGAAGGCTAAGTCTTGCTGTGACAACATTTCCACACGATAGTGCTTCAGGAATGTATGATGGCTGGACCAGGTGGCTGTGCTGCGGATTTGTTCCCAGGAGGCCCCTGCTCTCTCAGCCCAAGAAGTTGCTAAGGATCTAGTAGAATGAGCCTTGATATTAGTAGGGGCTGCCACTCCTGTGCATACATAAGCCCCTGCGATAGCTTCCCTTATCCATCTTGAGACTGAGGCTTTTGATGCCTGCAGTCCCTTTCTGGGCCCAGCATGTAGAACTAATAGATGATTGGACCTCCTAAAGCTCTTAGTTCTCTCCAGATAAGTGAGAAGACACCTTCTAACGTCTAAACAGTGAAATTTCCTTTCTCGTTCTTTGGTTCAGAAAAAAAGGACGGCAATATTATGTCTTGTGTCCTATGAAATAAGGATGCCACTTTAGGTAGATACAGGGGGTCTGCTCTAAGAGTGATCCTATCTGCCTGTACCCTCAGGAAGGGTTCTTTCATGGATAGCGCCTGCAAATCCCCTACCCTCCTGGCCGAAGTAATGGCTAACAAAAAAGTTAACTTTAGGGTTAGAAATTTAAGTGAAACCTCTTCAATAGGTTCGAATGGGTGTATAGATAATGCCTCTAACACCCTAGTTAAGTCCCAAGGCGGACAACTATATTTTTGGATTGGAAAAACTCTCTCTCTCGCTAACAAAAAATGTTTAACGAGGTCCTCTTTAGCCAATCTTCGATCGAGATAGACTGAGAGGGCCGCTACTTGGACCCGCAGGGTACTAACTTTCAACCCCAGGTCTACCCCCTCCTGGAGGAAGTCCAGGATAACCGGGATAGAAGTTGAAGTGACCTGTCTATCCTTACCCCAGGAATAGAAGGTCTTCCAAATTTTTAAATACATTTTTCTAGTTACTGGTTTTCTGCTCAGGAGAAGCGTACTAATGACCTTCTCTGAGCAGCCTTTACGCTTCAAGATCTGGCGCTCACTAACCAGGCCGCCAGCTGAAAGAATTCCGGCTTTGGATGAAGTACTGGGCCCTGCCTGAGGAGATCTGCCCTGTACGGAAGCTTTAGTGGTTCTACTACCGCCATAGACCTTAGGTTTGCAAACCAAGTTCTTCTTGGCCACCACGGGGCTATCAGAAGAATCTGGCCGGGAGACCTGCTGAGCTTCTGAAGGACCCGCGGAATAAGCGTCACAGGCGGGAAGGCGTAAGCCAGCCTGAAATGCCAGGTCTGGGATAGCGCATCCAGACCCTTTGACTGTAGTTCCTGGGAAATCGAGAAATACCTCTTTACCTTCCTGTTTTGCCGGTTGGCAAATAAGTCTATTTCTGGATTTTCGAAGCACTGTACCAGGTTTTGAAACACCTCCGGGTTCTCCCAAGGGGGTTAGCTTGCGGGCGCACTCCCTGTCATACACAACAGACTGTGTCAATGGACGCAGCGTCCATAGACACAGAGTGTATGACTCGGTCACGCCCCCCAGCGGCTACGTCATTGGATGTGATTGACAGCAGCGCGAGCCAATGGTTGTGCTGCTATCAATCTATCCAATCAATGGCCAGACTCCGTGGAGAAGAGGACGCCGGGGGACGCGCACAGCAGGTGAACGGGCTCAGGTAAGTAAATGGGGGGGGGGCATCATTGCCAGGTGTTTTTTCACCTTAACCACTTAAGGACCGCCTAACACCGATATACATCGGCAGAATGGCACGGCTGGGCACAGGCACGTACAGGTACATCCCCTTTAAGTGACCAGCTGTGGGTCGTGTGCGAGCGCCGCCGAAGCTCCGTGACCGCGGCTGCGGGACCCGCGGACCCGATCGCCACCGGTGTCCCGCGATCGGTCACAGGAGCTGAAGAACGGGGAGAGGGGGCAGTGTCACTGATCGTCTGTTCCCTGAAATAGGGAAAGACGATCAATGACGTCACATATGAGGTCACACAAAGCAGTATTGTCAGCAAATTCCCGACATGTTTCAATCTAAACGATCATCACCAGATGATGATCGTTTAGATTGAAACATGTCGGGAATTTGCTGACAATACTGCTTTTTGTTACATGCCTGTTACAAGTTCTGAAAATGTGAGTGTAACCCCTTTTTTTGATTTTGCTACCAAGTAAACTTTTAAACGGATTTACACTATGTGCATCTTTGCCTTCTTTCTTCCTACTTTCGTTGTATTGAGTGTCTGAACCTCCATATGGACCCAAGTCTACAACCTAATACAAGGTGCCTCTGAACCGACTTTCACCTGATCCTGTGTTGGACTTCACCTCCTCGCTGGTATCATCAACTTTAAGCGCAATTGACCCATTAGGTATATGCCTATTCTGGGTCCACAGCTTCTGGTAAGCCTCCATTCACTTCGGTGCTGGATTTATACATCTTTTACCTATGAAGATCTATTATCATTACTTTATCGAAGCTTTTTGCACATTTACCCACTTTGAACTGAATTTTGAGGATCTATTTAGTAGTAATTTTTTCACAGTTTATGTTTATGGACTACTTCAACGTGTTTCATATGGACACTTTTCTATGATTGGCTAATTATCAATATACCAAATCCTTTATTTCACTTATAATTAGCGCTACACTTTATGTTTTATTTTGTTTGTTTTTTGGAATTGATCTATTCTATGGTGTTGGCTGCATTTTATAAGTTTTTCATAGTAGCGCGGTGTTTATCTATACTTCCAGTATAGTTATCTTCTACCTATAATGGACACATGACCATCAGAACTGGACCACAGAACAATGGAAGAATTTGACCTGGTCTGATGAATTCAAGAATGACTTGAGGTACACCATAATGAGTTAAAGGTGTTGATTTGGCCTCCTTATTCTCCAGATCTCAATCCAATCAAGCATCTGTGGGAATTCGTTTTGCACTCCTGTGACCCGTTTTTAGCAGAGAGCGGTCTGAAGTCCGCTCTCTGCTGACATCACACAGATCATTCCAAGCACTGCGTCATATCGACTTTGGGAGTCTGGATCCGCCAGGTGACTGGACTGATGGCTTTCCCAGCCTCTCAGCGAGCCGCTGAGAGGCTGAGACGGCCATTTCCCACCCCTCCACAGCTCAGCGCTCTAGTGAGCATGGAGGAGCAGAGCAGGTGAGCTGCTGATTGACAGTCTGCAGCTCTCCAGGGATGCCAGGGGACAGATGCAGCATCCAGACGCAGCAGACTGATGCTGCATCCACCTAGGTAAGTATAATGGGGTAAAAAAAGCCAAACTCATACTTCTCTTTTACATACCACATTTGTTCAGCCTCCAAATTCACCCAGGCATCGGATCGCAACAGACCCATTTAAACAAAAACTGCAAACTGTGAATTTCCCAAAACAATGTACAGTAATTAATGTTTATATTGCATCCTAACACTCAAAAGTGCTAAGTGTGGTGTATGTAACACGCAAGTTTAAAATCTGGAAAAAGTGGAAGATGTAATAAGGTTTTGTTGAATCATCTCCGAAGGTCAGCTCCCTTGTAAAATCAATCCTAGCATCTAAGTAGCCGCTTGATCATGGGCAGTAATTATAGCAAAAAACCTTCTGTGTAAATCTAAAATGGTAATCCATAAAGGTTTTTAAAGCGGTGCGTATGGATAGTAAGATGTACATCGTTTGTCGCCGAAGCACAGGCATGCACAATTTTTTTCAAGCGTGATGCCCTCCTATAACCATTAGTGAACATATAGGGGAAGAGCTGAGTGTTCCCAATGGCAATCCACACTGAAAAGAAAGTAAGTGGACACAAAAATAAAGCAAATAGAAGAAACAAGAGGGAAATAAACCAAATACCCAAAAATATGAATGTACAGTAAATCTGTTTCAGATAGAAATGTAATAATTTAATTCTTATAATATTTACCTGGATTCCTTTTAGTCCACAAAGAAAGTAATTATGCCACAAAGGTTTAGTCTTATCAATCTGTATATCCTGAAACGCCACAGAAACGTCCCTGTAAGCACAAGAATGTATCAGAGTAAGAAATGGATGCGCCGATGGCTCTTTGCTGCCACATGCTGGCCAAACAAAAAAACAACAATTAAATATTCTTTTGTAGAGAAATATTACAGGTTAAGGACATTTTAATTGGTAAAACTAAAACAAAGCAAAGATAAGCACCATGGAAATAGAGATAAGCCTGAATGGCTTCTCAGAGGGAAGGGGAGTGTCTAATTTAATAAGGCCATCGCTCACACTTGAGCGTTTTGTAGCTTGAATCTCAAAAACACTCAAGAAGCACAAACCTATTGTTTTCGATCGCCCTTGTTGAGATCTGAGTGCCCTGTCACTTGTAGCAAAACGCTTGTCACTCAAAGAAGTACATGAGCTACATTTTAGGCAGAATTGATCGTTTTTGTCCCTATAGACTTCCATGGAAATGCCTAAAAAATGCGACATGAGCTCTTGTCATGCGTTTTCTACTCAAACAGCAGCTCTCTTCCCCTTTTTCAGCAGCACTACACATCTTTTAGTTGAAAAACGTCTGACAAAAGCTGAAAAAACGTACAATTCTGCTTCAAAAAACGCTCAAAAACACTTGAGCTGCATGCAGGCAATCTAGTGAAGGAAGTTCAGACACAGCGACTGCAAGGATGCAGCCATCAGTCAAAATCTGACAGGTGTGCTGCCCCCGAATACAGGCAAAGTGCATTCGAGGATGTGCACCCGTTTCTGTGCACCTATCAGATTTCACCAGACAGCTGTGTCTCTGCAGCCATGGTGTTTGAATAAGAAAGCTCTATTTGTGGGAAACAAAATTACATCAATTTTATTTGGAGACAGCATTGCATGACCGCGCATTTGTCAGTAAAAGTAATGCAGTGCTGTAGGGCAGCACAGTGGTGCAGTGAGTAGCACTTTCGCCTAGCAGCAAAAGGTTCGCTGGTTCGAATCCCGACCACGACACCATCTGCTTGGAGTTTGCATGTTCTCCCTGTGTCTGCGTGGGTTTCCTCCGGGTACTCCGGTTTCCTCCCACACTCCAAAGACATGCTGGTAGGTAAATTGTATCTCGTCCAAATTGGCCCAGTATAGATGTATATATGTGTGTATGACTGTGTGTCCCTAGCGTGTCATGATCCTACGGGGTAATAATGACCGCACCAGCCAAGCAGATACTGGCTGGAAAAAGCGCCCAGAGGCGATTCAGTTCGCATGCGTTGCGCTATACAAGTCATTCATTCATTCATTCATTCATATCACAAAAAATGGTCTGGTCATGAAGGAGAGTAAGTCTTCGGAGGTCAAGTGGTTAAACATTATAGTATACTGGTCCAACATTCAGGTATGTATTCTTAAAGTGGTTGTAAACCTCAGACATAAAATATGAACATAGCATATGCCTCTATAGTGTTTACATGTCTCAGATCTAAGCACTGAGTGTCATTTCTGTCTGCTACTTCATTCCTCTATCAGCATAAATCACTTCTGACAGTTTTTCCAGACACCAAAATAAATATGGTGCCCGGGCGGGGCGGGGGGCGCTCCAGCACACTCAGCTCTGCTCCTGTGTTTTGTGTGAAGGGGGGTGTTCCTATCCCTCCAATCATCTCTCAGAGCTCTACTCACTAAACTCTGCAAATTGTAACTTTAGCTCTCCGACCCCTTTCTTTTTTCTGACAGCTCAAGCAAGCTTTAAAAATTATGGACTTTGAATGGATGTAGAGAAGAGAAGACTGCAGATAAACATGTTCTATGTATGTATGTAGGAGGATTTGTTCATCTCTGTGTATCACCGAAGGCCAGTCACTGGGTATATGTAAGGGTTTGCAACCACTGAACGAACTGAAAAGTCTCTTGTATTGCTCTCAGCCTCCTCCAAACCTTTCAAAGTCCTTTCTTTTGTGGTTGTGATCTGACTGCCTGTTAGAAAGTAGCTACATTTGTCCCCTATGCTTCAGCTGTATGGAGGAACGTAGCCACCCTCTCTTGCTCACTCCTGGGATGGACTATAGACTGTGTACTATGGGATTTTAAGTGTACATAGAGTAGTGCACATGACCACAACTAAGGTACACATGGCAAACAAACAGAAGTGACAGGGAAAAGAAGAGATAAAGGATAAAAACACGTGGGACTTAAAAAAATTATAAATATAAAAAATGAAAGTTCATAGCCTCCATCCCTAAATTGCACGACTAACTAGGGGGGAGAACAATGGGACTTTATATGAAGCATACGACGTAAATGGGTACAAATATGGCTGGCTAGTAACTGGTAATTTGCAAACTGCTATATAATAGTAAATTGTAAACAAGAAATCATTTTATATAAAGATAAAATACTGATGATTCACATCTAGACTCCTACTTGATCCCTAGCCAGGTTGGGTTCTTTTCCACTACCCTCTATTGTATACTCCTATCCCATGCTGAGACAGAGGCCCGGATTCAGATACAATTGCGTATCTATCGGCGGGCGTAACGTATCTCAGATACGCTACGCCGCCGTAACTTAGGGCGCAAGTTTCGTATTCAGAAAGAACTTGCGCCCTAAGTTAAGGCGGCGTAGCGTATGTGGTCCGGCGTAAGCCCGCGGAATTCAAATTCTCCATGCAGTGGGCGTGTTGTATGGTAATGAAGGCTGACCCCACGTAAATGAAGTTTTTGGCTAACGGCGCATGTGCCGTCCGTGTACGTTTCCCAGTGCGCATGCTCCAAATTAACCCGTAAAAAGCCAATGCTTTCGACGTGAACGTAAATTACGCCCAGCCCTATTCGCAAACGACTTACGCAAATGACGTAATCGACGGAAAATTCGACGCTGGCCCGACGTCCATACTTAACATAGGATACGCCTCATATAGCAGGGGTAACTTTACGCCGGAAAAAGACAAACGTAAACGAAGTAAAAAAATGCGCCAGGCGGACGTACGTTTCTGAATCGGCGTATCTACCTAATTTGCATATTCCTCGCGTAAATCTACGGAAGCGCCACCTAGCGGCCAGCGTAAATATGCAGCCTAAGATACGACGGTGTAAGAGACTTACGCCAGTCGGATCTTAGGGAAATCTATGCGTAACTGATTCTACGAATCAGGCGCACAGATACGACCCTGCACACTCAGAGTTACGACGGTGTATCCGGAGATACGCTGTCGTAACTCCTATCTGAATCCGGGCCATAGTGTTTATATACAATTTACACTATCTATTTACATCTTTAGATACCCATATTGCATCAGCTCCTAATGAGTGGAGATATTCCAAGAAACGAACCAAGAAATTGGATGCTACTCACGTTGTTACCATCTAGGAATAATTAGTAATGTTTTACATTCTTGTTATTCATATGGAATAATGAGTCTGGCAATACTATGCACTACTATTTTAATATGCTATTATACTTGTATGTATTACTGTATGGAACAAATATTTTATCTTTATCTGCTTGCCGACCGCCCCCTGTACATTTACGTCGGCAGAATGGCACAGCTGCGCAAAGGGACGTACCTGTACGTCCCTTTGAATTTGCCGCCGTGCGGGCGTGCCCACGGGACCAGCGGACTCGATGTCTGCCGGTGTCCCGCAATTAAGTCACAGAGCTGCAGAATGGGGAGATACCTATGTAAACAAGGCATTTCCCTGTTCTGCCTAGAGACAGGACAGTGATCTACTTCTTCCTGTCATCGGGAGCAGCGATCACTGTCCGGTCACTCGTATCCCCATTTTTTAGGGATATTTATTATAGCAAAAAGTAACAAAAATTTAGCTTTTTCTTCAAAATTTACGCTCTTTTTTTGTTTATAGTGCAAAAAATAAAAAACGCAGAGGTGATCAAATACCACCAAAGCTCTATTTGTTGGAAAAAAAGGACGTCAATTTTGTTTAGGTGCAACGTCGCACGACCACGCAATTGTCAGCTGAATCGACACAGTGCCAAATCGCAAAAAGTGCTCTGGTCAGAATGGGGGTTAAATTCTTCCGGGCCTGAAGTGGTTAAATAAAATGATTCCTTGTTTACAATTTACTATTATATAGCAGTTTGCATATTACCAGTTTTACTAGCCAGCCATATTTGTGACCATTTACCTCTTATGCTTCATATAAAGTCCCATTGTTCTCCCCCCTAGTTAGATGGAAAAGAAGAGGTTTGAGAGCTTGTGATAGATGTTACAAGAAGGAAAAAAAATACAGTAGGAAATCGTTTCTGGGGGGGAAAAGAAAACATTACAGGTAGTGGATGTGGATGGATTATTTTTTAGAGAATGTTGATATCGCTTTGTGTCACTTTACAGCCATGTTATTTGAAGTAGAAATCTCAGCTGCGGGCAGTACTGATGACAGAAGGAGCTAACATACGGTCCTTGCCAAATTCTTTTGAGACCACTTTGAACTTCGCTCCTTTCCAAATGGATTTTTTAACATAAACCACAATTCACAATGGACTATTTATTGTAAAACCGCAGTGTGATATAGGGTAACACAATGCTCATCTGAAAGTGTCTCTCCGCTCCTCACCAATAATGAAGAATGTGTTCCTCACCACGTAGCTTCCTCTGCTGTCATACAATCACAGTTTCTTACTCCCCATGCTACCTTTTACACCGTAAAATACAGATCAGTCTACAGGCAATAGATTTACAACACAGATGGCTGGAAAAAAAACTATTACTAGTAATCTGACTATAGTTCATAAGTGCTGAAAAGATTTAATCATCTCTCCAAAGAGGTGAAAAGTCTGAGAAAGTGAAAGTTAAGAAAGGCAATAGAGAAAGATGACGTATCTGGAGAGATTTCAGAAGAAATTAGATTTAGGGCTGCAACTAACGATTATTTTCATAATCGATTAGTTGGACGATTATTGTTTCGATTAATCGAATAATAGCCTTAAAAAAAAAATTAGCATTTTTTAAATTTTTTGGCCCAATTTGTTGATTACAAAACACTTCTCCATTGAAGTATATTGAACCAAAAAAACAAACAAAATAGCACCGTTTTGCGTTAAAAACTCCTTGCCCTTTCCAAATACGCAGCATTTGAAAAAAAATCATGGATGTGAACGTGTCCCATAGGAAAACATGTAAATGAACTGTAGTGTGTTTCTGCAAAAAGCACCAGAAAACAGAGGTGTGAACCCAGGCCTGAGATGTTTAGTAACATAATGGGGTTAAAAAAACAAAAATAAGTACAAAAAGAGCAAATAATCGCTACTGTGGGACAGAAAAAGTAATAATTACAGTAGCGATTTGCTTTTTTGTACTATAAAAGGGCTATTTTTTTTTTAACCCCATTATGTTACTGGCCGATTAATCGATTATGAAAATTGTAATCGATTAATTTCATAATCGATTAGTTGTCGATTAATCGATTAGTTGTTTCGGCCCTAATTAGATTACATTCTTCCAAACTATACATTTGATAGAAAAGGGAAAATAGGCAAAAAGTAAAAACTGACGGATTTTAGCAAAACTTTTTAGATCACCAAATATAATGTTATTAACAATTTTTTCATCCTATTTCTGACCACTTACAACTATGAACAGAATATGTAGTCATGGGCTTTGTGTGAACATATAGAAGAAAAACTGAGTACCATAAACAACTTTATTATGTACCAATAAAATGTATTACACAACATTAAAGTGAATGTAAACCCTCACATATAACCAGTGAATTGTACAGCCTCGGATGATAAAAAGAAATTAAACAAATCTCCCTACATAAATTTGACATCTATATATTCCGTTTTCAGCTTTATATATTCTTTAGAAAGTGCACGTCCTGTTAGAATTTTTTCTTCCTGTATCAGCAGTGGGAGGAGAGTCTGGGCTTACACTGTGTGAGAGCTGATTGGAGGAAAGGCACCCCCCCCCCTCCACAAAGGCAGAGGAATGAAGATACTTGCAGTGCTGTGCTGTGAATAGACCATCTCTCTGCTAATCTATTTATAACACCCTCCCGACACAAATTTCTATCTGCTTTTATCTCCTGTGTCGGAGAACTTGTCAGAAGTTTTCATGCTGATAACAGAGGAACAGAGCAGCAGAAAGACACGGTACTTAGATCATTAGAGAGAGATAAGTAAACACTACAGACAGATGTGCCATTGGCTCCCGCTGCTGCCAATCAAAGTCAGTAAACCAAGGAGGAGAGAGATGGGGCTGGGCTGAGCCATGCCGCAGCTCCATGTCTAAATGAATACACAGAGCCGCGGCTCGGCTCAGGTGCCCCCATAGCAAGCGGCTTGCTGTGGGTGCACTCGGTGGGGAGGAGTAGCCAAGAGCACCAGCGGGGACCCCAGAAGAGGAGGATATGGGCTGCTCTGTGCAAATCCACTGGACAGAGCAGGTAAGTATAACATGTTTGTTAATTTTAAATGAAAAAAAAAAGACTTTAATATTGCTTTAACCGTTGACAACCATTCACCGTCATTATACTGCAGCCGGTTGGCACCGCTGCACAGAGAGCCTTAGGTGTACGTTGGCCGCTTTAAGAGTGATAGGGGGCGCCCGTGTGTCCGTGATGCAACGCCGAAGCCGATGCGCATGGCCAGCGGCCGTGATTTCTGCCATTGACCCGCGATCGTTCCTCAGAACAGGGATGTAAACAGACAGATATCCCTGTTTTGACAGGGGAGTAGCGATCTGCTGTTCCTAGTGATCAGGAACAGCGATCTCTCTCCTCCTCCAGTCAGTACACTCCCCCCAATATTAGAAACACCTCCCTAGGGAATGAATGAATGAATGAATGAATGAAAACTTATATAGCGCAACACATGCGAACTTAATCGCCTCTGGGAACACTTAACTCCTTGATCCCCCCTAGTGTTAACCCCTTCCTGCCAATGTAATTTATACAGTAATCAGTGGCTATTTTTAGCTCTGATCGCTGTATAAATGTCAATGGTCCCAAAAACGTGTAAAAAGTGTCCAATCTGTCCGCCGCCGTTGCAGTTCAGCTAAAAAAAAATTAAATCGCAGATCACGGCCATTACTAGTAAAAAAAATAAAAAAATAATAAAAAGGTCATAAATCTATCCCCTATTTTCGCTAAAACTTTTGTGCAAACCAATTAACCACTTGCTTACTGGGCACATATACCCCCTTCCTGCCCAGGCGAAATTTCAGCTTCCGGCACTGCGTCGTTTTAACTGACAATTGCGCGGACGTGCGACGTGGCTCCCAAACAAAATTGACTTCCTTTTTTCCCACAAATAGAGCTTTCTTTTGGTGGTATTTGATCACCTGTGCGGTTTTTATTTTTTGTGCTATAAACAAACAAAAAAAGAGCTTAAATTTAAAAAAAAAACACAATGGCCCAGATTCAGGTAGATTTGCCCATTACTTACACCTGAGCCGCTCAGCTGAATTTCTCTGCGCTGGAGCAATTTTGCCAAATTGCCACCTGATTCAGGAATCGTTTGTTCATTTAATTTGCTCCTGTTTAAGGCAAAGCTGAGGGCGCAAGGCCGTGCAAGTCAAAGTGGGTGTGCCCCTATGTAAATGAGGAATTTTCGGCTCAGCAGAGGTTTGCTAGCATAATTTCAGGGCAAATCCTGCTCAGCTGCTTGCACTGAGCAAATAAATAGGAGCAGACTTACGCAGGTTCTTTGCTGAATTTCATCCTGCTTTTTCCTACCCCCCCTGAGCAAGGAAATTCAGCCCTTTTGCAAGACATGGCACCTCCCAAAGGGACCAAAAAAAGGAAGGCCAACTATGTGGCTGCGGAGATGGACATCCTGATTGCTGCACTCCAGCAGCATAAGGAAGTCCTATATGGTGCCCAGCGGGCAAACACCACCATTGCCCAAAGGAGGGCTATATATGAAGCCATTGCCCTGGACATCAATGCCCTGGGTAATGAAGTGCGTACCTGGGATGACATCCAGAAGAAATTAAATGATATGAGGCGCAGGGTCCGTGAAAAACTGGCTCTTATCAGGAAGCATACCGGTGGCACGGGAGGTGGTCCGCGATGTATGATCCGGCTCAATCAGGAGGAGCAGCTTATTGCACAAACATTCGTGCAGGAGCAGGTGGAGGGACTTGAAGGGTACGACTCCACTGTTGGGAACTTGGGGACTGGTAAGTTATTTTTCTTTCATATCTGCTGTGCATCATGGGAGGGGGTACAAGTGAACATATTTGTGGGTAGAAGTGAAGATGTAAGTATTATTTTTCTTTCATATCTGCTGTGCATCATGGGAGGGGGTACAAGTGAACATATTTGTGGGTAGAAGTGAAGATGTAAGTATTATTTTTCTTTCATATCTGCTGTGCATCATGGGAGGGGGTACAAGTGAACATATTTGTGGGTAGAAGTGAAGATGTAAGTATTATTTTTCTTTCATATCTGCTGTGCATCATGGGAGGGGGTACAAGTGAACATATTTGTGGGTAGAAGTGAAGATGTAAGTATTATTTTTCTTTCATATCTGCTGTGCATCATGGGAGGGGGTACAAGTGAACATATGAGAAGTGTGTTGCACCAGCAAAATATGTCGTTTTGGTGTCATCCACAGGTGGTGATGAGGAAGAAGAAGCTGGGCCGTCTTCGGCTGCAGCTCGACCCAGCCCATCCAGACCAGAGCCAGGGGTCCAGTCAGGCCCCATGGACATTCTGGCTATGCTGGTCCAGGAGGAGATCATACCGGGGCCAAGTATGGAGGAGCAAGTGGTTTTGGAGGAGGATTCCTTTTTCCTCATCCAGGAGGACTCTGGCCCCCTTCAGGAGGATACCACCATCCCTGTGCAACCCACCACCCCCCCGCCCAGCACGTCATCCCCCTCCAGGGCAAGCCCCTCCAGGGCAAGCCCCTCCCTTGTGGACCCCTCCCCTTCTCCCTCTGTCCGTGGCCGAGCCTCTCCTCCCAGGAAGGCTCTGTCCAAAACGAGGCATATACCCTCCAGCCTCCGTGACGGTCTTCTGGAGGAGCAGGCCCTGCAGACCCGCCATATAGGGGCCATGTGCATCCACAATCATCTGCACATTTATCGAATGCCAATGTTTCCTGTTGCAGTAGATATGCTCGAGGAGCCGGGGGGGGGGGCGTAGTGCCACATGGGTACAATCTATTGCACCCACAGTGCGTGGAAATCTGGCTAATAGATAAAAATCACTGATTGCCTTCTGCCGCACGTCAGCCGTGGTTGGTTTGATAAATTGTGTGCCCATGCGTCTGAGTATTGCAGGGATCACTTGGTGCACACACCTGCTCATGCTGGATTGGGACATCCCCGCCACCACTCCACCTGTGCGCTGAAATGAGCCAGTTGCCAAAAAATGAAGGGTTGCCACTACCTTCACCAGTGGCTGCACTGCCTGTCCCCGATGGGTCGGGCTGCTGATGTCATCCTGCAGGATTGTTACCAACTCAAGGATGACTTCAGGGCTGAAGCGAAACATGCGATACACCTCATTATCACTCATCTCAAAAAGGTTGTAGCGCCCTCTGTAAATCCTCTCCCGTGCCCTCCTACGAGTCGGCTCAGTCAATAGAATATCAAGAACCATAGCTGCCCCTGGCATGTTGGTGCACAGATGTGAGGTCCCGAAAATGTGGGTGCTCTGCTTGTTCAGATCGTCTGTCTAGGTGCTGCTGAAGTTGCGCGCTCCTTCAGATGACATTTGGCCATCTTTTGCTAACTTGCCCCTGCTTTTAACAGGAGCAAGTTTGCCCAGGGAAAAAAGCTTGCGCGCTTCCAGCGCAAGATGCGCATCACACGCGCATGTTTCTGAATCATCGGCAGTACCTAATTTGCATATTCGCTGAGGGAATTCCATGAAGGCGCAACTTACACCCCGCGCAAAATTGCGCGAAAATTGCGCAGGAACAGCTAGGCTGCGTGCGCGGGAAAATGGCCGCATTTCAGGCTTAACTGGTTTACAGAATCAGCCGCAAATTTGCATAGGAGCAAATCAGTACTTGCGCGGCGCAAATCACACTTGTTCCCGCGCAAGTGCTTCTTGAATCTGGGCCAAAATTTTTTACTTTTTGCTATAATAAATATCCCGTTTAAAAAAATATATATACATATAATTTTCTCAGTTTAGGCCGATACGTATTCTTCTACATATTTTTGGTAAAAATAAAAAAAAAATGCCATAAGCGTATAGTGACTGATTTGCGCAAAAGTTATAGCGCCTCCAAAATAGGGTGATTTTTTTTTTTTATTATTATTTTTTTTACTAGGAATGGCGGCGATCTGCGATTTTTATTGGGACTGCAACAATATAGCGGACACATCGGACACTTTTGACACATTTTTGGGACCATTCACATTTATACAGTGAACAGTGCTATAAATATGCACTGATAACTGTATAAATGTGACTGGCAGGGAAGGGGTTAACACTAGGGGGCGAGGAAGGGGTTAAATGTGTAGCCTAGTGAGATTCTAACTGTAGGGGGAGGGGACTGACTGGGGAGGTGACCGATCTGTGTCCCTATGTACAAGGGACACAGCATCGGTCTCCTCTCCCTGACAGGACGTAGATTACACACAGAGATCCACGGTCCTGCTCAGTTACTGGGCACGCGCATCGTGTTCCTAGTCCCCCTAGCGGCTTTAAAAGACGAGGACGTCATATGACATCCTGTCAGAACAATTGAGCTACTGTGCCGCCATCAATTGACGGCGGCTGGTAGCTGAGTGATCAATGTACTCTTATTGCAAAAAAATTACCAAATATATGTAGAAGACTATATATTGGCTTAAACTGATGAAGAAATTAGTTTTTTTACATTTTTTGGGGAGATATTTATTATAGCAAAAAGTAAAAAATACTGTTTGTTTCTTTCAAAGTTGTCGATCAGCAGCCATGCGTTTTTTGCGTTTTCCATGTGACAAAATATGCAACACAAAATGCTCTTGGCTCGGGTCCAAAATGTGGTACATTTCTTTTTAGCAGATTTTTTAAGCAGAGGGAGGCCCACTCAAGTGAATGGTGCCACTCCAAAATACGTGCTAATATACATTGGCACAGTAGCATCAATCAAGTATGAACGGGAGTCTTAAAGAAGCTAACCTAGCAAGGCCAAACATAGTGCAGAGTTCACAGTTCAATGCAGAGTTCACAGGACAGGACTACACAGTACAGAGTTCACAGGGCAGGACTACACAGTGCAGAGTTTACAGGACAATACTACACAGTACAGAGTTCACGGGGCAAAACCACACAGAGCAGAGTTCACAGGGCAGGACAACACAGTGCAGAGTTCACAGGGCAGGACTACACAGAGCAGAGTTCACAGAGCAGGACTACACAGTACAGAGTTCACAGGGCAAAACCACACAGAGCAGAGTTCACAGGGCAGGACTACACAGTGCAGAGTTCACAGGGCAAAACCACACAGAGCAGAGTTCACAGGACAGGACTACACAGAGCAGAGTTCACAGGGCAGGACTACACAGAGCAGAGTTCACAGGGCAGGACTACACAGAGCAGAGTTCACAGGGCAGGACTACACAGTGCAGAGTTCACAGGGCAAAACCACACAGAGCAGAGTACACAGGACAGGACTACACAGAGCAGAGTTCACAGGGCAGGACTACACAGAGCATAGTTCACAGGGCAGGACAACACAGAGTAGACGACACGCAACTATATTTCCGCATTTGCAATAAAAAGGATCATCACCTCAATCTAGAGACATGCCTCTCTTTGATAGAGAACTGGATGACAAATAGTTATCTTAAACTCAACGGAGCGAAAACAGAAAACAGAACTTCTCCAGTTTCACGCCAAACGTATGAAACAACCTGCAACAACTTGGACCCCCCCGCCCATTCTGGGCAAAATCATCACCCCTAGCGCCAAAGTCAAAAGTCTCGGGGTCATCTTCGACTCCTACATGACAATGGATGCACAAATAGGGTCAGTAGTCAGCGGATCCCACCATCTGCTTCGCCTACTACGCAGACTTACTCCTTTCATTCCCAAAGAAGACATGGCAGTCGTGGTGGGAGCAATTGTAAACTCCAGACTGGACTATGCAAATGCCCTTTACCTCGGACTCCCCAAGTACCAAATCGCTCGTCTGCAAGTTGTTCAAAATACGGCCGCCAGACTCGTGACTGGGAAAAAACCCTGGGAATCAATCTCACCTTCACTGAGAACCCTTCATTGGTTGCCAGTAAAAGACAAGATTGCTTTTAAAGCACTCTGTCTAACGCATAGATGTATCTATGGGAATGCTCCCCATTATCTATGCGAAAAAATAAAAGCTCATAATCCCAATCGCGTTTTGCGATCCACCAATCAAAATCTTCTTCAGATACCGAAAGCCAACTACAAATCCAAAGGAGAAAGGAGATTTGCGGTCCAAGGGCCTAGACTATGGAACGCTTTACCAACCAGCATTCGGTTGGAGGAGAATCACTTAGCATTCAGGAGAAAGATCAAAACGCATCTCTTTTGATACCAAAGGAGTCAGGAACAACAAGCGCCCAGAGGCGATTAAGTTCGCATGTGCCGCGCTATATAAGTTTTCATTCATTCATTCATTCAGCAGAGTTCACAGGGCAGGACTACACAGAGCAGAGTTCACAGGGCAGGACAACACAGTGCAGAGTTCACAGGGCAGGACTACACAGAGCAGAGTTCACAGGGCAGGACTACACAGTGCAGAGTTCAAAGGGCAGGACTACACAGTGCAGAGTTCACAGGGCAGGACTACACAGTGCAGAGTTCACAGGGCAGGACTACACAGTGCAGAGTTTACAGCACAGGACTACACAGTACAGAGTTCACAGGGCAAAACCAAACAGAGCAGAGTTCACAGGGCAGGACAACACAGTGCAGAGTTCACAGGGCAGGACAACACAGTGCAGAGTTCACGGGGCAGGACAACACAGTGCATAGTTCACAGGGCAGGACTACACAGAGCAGAGTTCACAGGGCAGGACTACACAGTGCAGATTTCAGACAGCGTCCCCCTTTCATCTGCTCCTGCAGTATAATGCATCTTTTTTTTATTAATTATCCTGTTTTATTTCCCTAATACAAGCCTGTGTAGTAGCTTACTTGTCTGTTCTAATGCTCTGCTTTCTCTGTAGTCCAGTCCTTGCATCTATCCTGAGCACCTGTATGTGACCCTAGAAAATGGATGGATGTAAGGGGAGGATCGCAGGAGCTGGTGTAGATAGTGTAACCGAGCCGCTCAGGTAGCTGCTTCTGTGTGTGGCTCTGCTTGGAGGGGAAGTCTTGAGTCTGACCGTGGGTCGAAACCGCGGGGGGCTCGATCTACCCGTCACCTGTTTGCGGTCAACAGCTAAATCGGGATCGACGGGTCGCCGACCCCCGCACTAGAGGAACCCTAGGGTTCCATGGATCCAGGGTGAGAATGGCTGTTTTATAGTCTTAATCTATTAATACCAGATTAAAAAAAAAAGGAAAGAACTATAGAAAACACATCATCACATAAAATAACTAGATGAACAAAACAGTCCAACTATCGCCTCTCTCCATCTGTTCTTCTAGACATAATTTTCGATATGCCAGATATTGATTTAAATGTGTTTACTTTTCATTGAGGAAAATATTTAAACCCAGGGCACAGTCGCATCAGAATAAAGATGTGGTTAATTCTAGATTTTTAAGACGTCTGGAAATCTGGATTACTTTAACTGAAGAATTCCATTTATCTCATCCTATTGTATCAAATGCTTTCTAATAAAACTTTCTCAGGGAAAAAAAAAAGTATAAATTAGAACATTACTGTAAGTTATGCACTTTGTGGATTAGGATAATATTGGCAATAAACTGGCTCATCCACCATCTGCAGGACATGCACTGCAAAATGCCAACACTAATGCAATAAGACAACTATTACCAAAATAATGAAGGAAAAGCCATGGACTCATTGCAATCAGACAATTACATACAATTTACTGTTTAGGTCAGAATCCGCTTAATAATGTACAGGCAACATAAAGTGGATGCACCAGAACTATCAGAGAAAATGTGATAATGATTCTAGGAGCCATGTGATGAATTCCAGGTAAAGGAGTACTGGTCAACATCACCAACACATTCCATAATCATGTCTTCCTATCACAAAGCCTTTTATGCTGAGGAAGTAACGTCTATGTGTTGCCTAAAACATTTGTTTTAGTTTTGGATAGAGTAGAAAAGGATTAGAGCCTCTGTCAAGTTTTTACTGATGTGTCCCGGGGGAGGGAGGGGGCTTGACCTACACTGCAAGCATAGCAACAATCCCGTTGTCTATGGATATAAATATACACATACACTTTATTAAAGCGGTGGTTCACCCTCCATAGCAACATTTTAGCATAAATTATGGCATAGTAGCTACAGTATGCCTGTCTTGATTTTTTTAGTGCGGTACTCGTACTTCCTGTCCCTACTAGTGGCGTCATGTCACATGACTTCATCACTTCCCCTGATGAAGTCATGTGACATGACGCCACTAGTAGGGACAGGAAGTACTAGACCTCACACACTCTGAAGGGAGAGATATGAGCTCGCTGCTCGTTTTGTTTGGATATTTCTGACATTTTAAATGTGAGTTTTTTTATATGTTTTTATATTAAATACCTTTTGAAGCGGAGCTGTACTATGTGCCTTCTTCTCTCTTTGCCCATCTATACCTGCTGAGCATTTAGTGCCAGTATCCGTGGATGTTTAGGTGGAGGCCAAAGAGAGAGGATCAGCATACAATCAAGATCTCAGACTGGGTCACACGAACTCGCCGTTCGTAGGAGATAGGCCCACTGCTCACGGCCTCCATGTGAGTGCATGTGCATGTGATTGATCGTTTTTTAGACCCTTGCTTCCAGTATTACGCCATATCTTTTTCTTGTTTCTTCCAATATGGTCATTTAATGTGGAGACTACATCTAGCCCTCATCCTGCTGGATCTTTGAGTACACCCTGAGTGGTATCCAGGCTATCCGTGCTATGGCCTTGAGGTGAGCATTCCATACCACTAGAGGTGTGCGCACCGAAGCTTGCTCTTCTCTGAAATATTGGATTTCCTGGTTTCTCATCACTTATTACTCACAGCTATCAAGGACTGCACCTTTAAATATATGCTTTTTGGATGCGAGATTTGTATTTGCACTTGATTTCACTGGATTTTTACCCTTTATTATGTGTTGGGATCACTTACCTTTGGTCTTTAGTACCAATCTTGGACATTTATTTTGATAACTGTACTTCCATGTTTATTTTATTTCCTTATAAGGATTTTGCTGCATAGTGTTAACCTTTTTCAGATCACCCACCTTCACAGTTCAGATTGCACACTGCTTGTAGAGTTCACCCCGCCCATTTGGTGGGACTTATTTGATCACTGTTTATTTTTTTTTTTTTGTTTTTGTTTTTTTGCCCTATCTCTCCATACCCACACAGCGCAGTTATTATCACTCATTTCAATAACTCAGTCATACAACACTGTAACCAAATGAAATTTGTGTCCTTTTTTTCCCACAAATAGAGCTTTCTTTTGGTGGTATTTGATCACCTCTGCGTTTTTTTTTTTCGCTATTAATGAAAAAAGAACGAAAATTTTGTAAAAAAATGAATTTTTCTTCATTTCTATCATATCATTTTGTAAAAAAGTAATTTTTCCTCATACATTTGGCCTAAAATGCATACTGCTACATATTTTTGGTAAAAAAAAAAAAAAAAAATTGGATATTATTTAGTCTGGGTGAAAGTTATAGGGTCTACAAGCTATGGTGCCAATTTCTGAAAATTGAACAATTTGATCACACCTGAAGTACTGACAGCTTCTCTCATTTCTTGAGACCCAAACAAGCCAATAAAGTACAAATACCCCCCAAATGACCCCTTTTTGGAAAGTAGACATTCCAAGGTAGTTAGTAAGAGTCATAGTTAGTTTTTTGAAGTTGTCATTTGTTCCCACAATTCTTTGCAAAATTAAGATTTTTTTTTTTTTTTCCATACCAATATTGTCATTATAACAGGTTATTTCTCTCACATGGCATGTATATTCCACAAATGACACCCCAAAATATATTCTGCTGCTCCTCCTGAGTATGGCGATACCACATGTGTGAGACTTTTACACAGCGTAGCCACACACAGAGGCCCAACACCGAAGTAGCAACTTCAAGCATTCTAGGAGCATAAATTACACATCTAATCTTTCAACCACCTATTACACTTTTGAAGGCCCTGGAGCACCAGGACAATGGAAACGCCCACAAAGTGACCCCATTTTGGAAAGCTAACACCCCAACGTATAATCTATGAGGCATAATGAGTCTTTTTAACAGTTCATTTTTTTGCAGATGTTTTTGGAAAATGTGGAAAAAAAATGAAAACGCATTTTTTTTACACAAAGTTGTCCATTTATAGGATATTTCCAACACATAGCATGTACATAGCAAAAATTACACCCCAAAATATATTCTGCTGCTCCTCCTGAGTATGGCGATACCACATGTGTGAGAATTTTACACAGCGTGGCCACATACAGAGGCCCAACACCGAAGTAGCAACTTCAAGCATTCTAGGAGCATGAATTACACATCTAATCTCTCAACCACCTATTACACTTTTGAAGGCCCTGGAGCACCAGGACAATGGAAACGCCCACAAAGTGACCCCATTTTGGAAAGCTAACACCCCAACGTATAATCTATGAGGCATAATGAGTCTTTTGAACAGTTCATTTTTTTGCAGATGTTTTTGGAAAATGTGGAAAAAAAATGAAAACGCATTTATTTTACACAAAGTTGTCCATTTATAGGATATTTCCAACACATAGCATGTACATAGCAAAAATTACACCCCAAAATATATTCTACTGCTCTTCCTGAGTATGGCGATACCACATGTGTGAGACTTTTACACAGCCTGGCCACATAGAGACCCAACATCCAAGAAGCACCATCAGGTGTTGTAGGGACACAAATTACACATCCAATTTCCTTACAATCTTTCACATTTTTGAAGGCCCTTCATATTTCTAACACAGCATGTACATACCAAGAGTTACACCCTAAAATACATTCTGCTGAGTAATGGGTACAAAAAAAAAGGATTACCTGTGTTTTTAGTAGTGCAATTGTCCACAGGAGGAGAGCCCTGATCCAGGCAGCAGGCAGGGACGTGGTCAGTGACAATGAATAGAATTGTCCAGGCAGCAGGCAGGAATATTGTTCATAGTCGGTACATAGCCAGCAGTGCCAAAATATTGGTCCTGGTAGTAAGGCCAGGAAAGAATGGGGACAGGGGTAGAGGCTTCTCCCACCCAAATCTTTTTGAAGCCTCCGGGCAACCAGACCCTAATCTGGGAATAAGAAAACTAAAAAATTAGTTTTTTCATCCAGAAAAACTATTCTGGAGCCCCTCACATGTGTGAGACCCCTGTGTTCCCACTAGCATAGCAGGGTAAAAGATCAATCCAAGGGGCAGGCAAAAAACGTGGTCAAACAGTCCAGGCTCAATTCCAGAGCAGGCAGAGGTAGGTACAGTTAAGCGTTAGGCAGAAGCGTGGTCGTATAACAAGCCAGGGTTAGTTCCAGAGAAAGCAGAGGTATTTTTAGCATTAGGCAAAATCGTGGTCGTATAACAGTCCAGGGTCGGTTCCGGAGAAGGCAGAGGTATGTAGAGTGCAGTGGCATAAGGGGTGTGGAGGAAAATGACAGGGAATTTGAATTTTGTTTACCTAATAATTTTCAGTAGTGTGGCAACGGCGGAAACATGCACCTAAACAGAGGCCTGGTTGGGAGGGACAATCGGGACAATAAACTGTTGTGTCTCTTCTGACTCCTCCTCTGGCGCACACCCGGCATTTCTTCTGACGGGCTGCACCTGTTCGACGGGGGGGGGTTTTGTCAGGAAAGTGCCGTTCGTGAAGTCTGCTCACGCAATCAGTGCGAAGAATGTCTGGTGGCATTTCAGGGAACAAAAGGGCGGTGATAACGTCTTCTTGGTAGAGTAGATATGGAACGGGATTCTGTGTTGCTTTTTTGTAGATAACATAAGAGTTATAGAAGGCCAAACTGAAAAAGTAAATGGACACTTTTTTATACCAATGACGGGATTTTCGGGAGGGAAGATAGGGTTCAATCATCTGGTCATTGAAGTCTACGCCACCCATAAATAAATTGTAGTCGTAGACACAAGATGGTTTCTGCACTGGGCCGCTTCTTTTGGGGACTTCCACGTAGGTGTCATTGTGGATGGTGGTGAGCATGTGAACATCTCGTCTGTCCCTCCACTTGACAGCCAATAGCTCCTGGTTCCGTAAAGACGTCGTCTCTCCTCGTCTCAGCTTCTGATTCAACAATTTTTGGGGGAAGCCCTTTCTGTTTATTCTCACTGTACCACATGCGGCAAGCTGGTATAAAAATTGTCCACGTAAATGTGGTATCCCTTTCCAAGGAGCGGGTAGATAAGCTCCCAGACGACTTTTCCACTTGTTCCGATGTATTCGTGGCATTCGGGGGGATGTAGTTGGGAGTCCTTCCCTTCGTATACAATGAAGGAGTAGATGTATCCCGTGTCTCGGTCACACAGTTTGTACATCTTCACCCCATATCGGGCCCTTTTGCTGGGGATGAATTGTTTGATGCCCAGCCTGCCGTGGAATTTCACAAGGGACTCATCTATGGATATATTTTGTTGAGGGGTATATAACTGGGGGAATTTTTCAGATTTTTTTTTTAGAAGTGGCCGAATTTTAAATAATTTGTCAAAAGCAGGGTCATTTCGGGGAGGGCACTGGGTGTTGTCATTATAGTGGAGGAATCGTAGAATAATAAAGTATCGGGATCTGGGCATACGGGATGAGAAGACTGGCATGTGGTGGATGGCTTTGGTAGACCAATAGGAGTACCCTTTGTTTTTTTTTGAGAGACCCATATTGAAGGTAAGGCCCAAGAATATTTTAAACTCCTCTACGGTCAGGTCTCTCCACGCAAAGGGGCGGGCATAGCTGGAATCGGGGTTGCTTACAATAAATTGCTGAGCGTAGAGGTTGCACTGGGCCACAATAGATGACAATAATTCTTCTGTAAAAACTAAATGAAAAAAATCAATCATGTCAAAATTATCGGTGTTCACCTGTACACCTGGTTGGGCGGTGAAAGGGGGGATACTTGATGCTCCAGAATTCGAAGGCAGCCACAGGGGGTTTTGAAGGCCATAGGGAAGGCTGGCATGGCCCCTATCCCTTTGGGGCAGAGAGGACACCCTACTGGTGCCTGACCTTTGTTGCACTGCTTGCGGGGTGGACGGCACTGCTTGCGGGGTGGACGGTACTGCTTGCGGGGTGGACGGCACTGCTTGTGAGGTGGACGGCACTGCACTAGTAGTAGGCTGCTCCACGCCAGAACGCCTTCTTTTAACGGGCACAGGTTCCTCCTCTGAATCCGTATCAGACCCGCTTCCTGTTACGGGCTCATAGGCCGAATCGGAATCGGACAGAGACTCCTCGCAGCTGTCATCAGACGCCCATAGTTTCTGGAAGGCCTGCTCGGTGGTAAAAAAAAAAATTGCCATACTGGTGGCTAGTGAGGCTGGACTGCAGAACACTGGTGGGCACTAGTGGCACTGCAGTGGCGCAGGTGTAACTGATGGGCAAATGTGGCACTGGTGTGGTTCTGGTTGCACTGCTGTGGCTCTGGGGTCACTGATTAGCAGGCGGCACTGGTGGGCACAGGCGTCACTGCAGTGGTGCAGGTGGAACTGGTGTGGCACTGGTGGGCACAGATGGCACTGGTGGGGCACAGATGGCACTGGTGGGGCACAGATGGCACTGGTGGGGCACAGGCAGCACTGGTGGGGTGCAGATGAGCACTGATGGGCACAGGTGGCACTGATGGGCACAGGCGGCACTGATGGGCACAGGCGGCACTGATGGGCACAGGCGGCACTGATGGGGCTCAGGTGACACTGGTGTGGCACTGGTGTGGCTCAGATGACACTGGTGCGGCACTGGTTTGGTACAGGCGGCACTGGTTTGGTACAGGCGGCACTGGTGTGGCACAGGTGGGACTGATGGGCACAGGCGGCACTGATGGGCACAGGTGGCACTGATGGGCACAGGCGGCACTGATATGGCTCAGATGACACTGGTGTGGCACTGGTGTGGCTCAGATGACACTGGTGCGGCACTGGTTCGGTACAGGCGGCACTGGTTTGGTACAGGCGGCACTGGTGTGGCACAGGTGGCACTGATGGGCACAGGCGGCACTGATGGGCACAAGTGGCACTGATGGGCACAGGCGGCACTGATGTGGCTCAGATGACACTGGTGTGGCACTGGTGTGGCTCAGATGACACTGGTGCGGCACTGGTTTGGTACAGACGGCACTGGTTTGGTACAGGCGGCACTGGTGTGGCACAGGCGGCACTCGTGGGCACAGGCGGCACTCGTGGGCACAGGCGGCACTCGTGGGCACAGGCGGCACTCGTGGGCACAGGCGGCACTGATTGGCACTTATGGGCAGAGGTGGCACTTATGGGCACAGGTGGCACTTATGGGCACAGGTGGCACTGATGTGGCAGTGTCGTGGCACTGATGTGGCAGTGTTGTGGCACTGTTGTGGCACTGGTGTGCACTGGTGTAGGACAGGTGGCACTGGTGGGGCACAGATGGCACTAGTGGGGCACATATAGCACTAGTGGGGCACAGATGGCACTGCCTGGGGCACACATGGCACTGCCTGGGGTACAGATGGCACTGCTGGAGCACAGATGGGGAACAGATGGGGCACTGCTGGGCACTGCTGGGTACTGCTGGCACTTACTTTTATTCACTAAAATCTCTCTCTTCTTCTCTCACGCTGCAACGGTGTGAGGAGAGGAGAGAGATGACCTGCACGTGACCCAGCCGCAGGGTTTGTTTACAATTGTGATCGCGCCGTCATTGGACGGCGCGATCACGTGGTAAGGAGCCGCTTCCATTGGCTCCTTACCGCGACTGCTGTTGCTGCGGGTCCCGTGGACCCGGCGAGCACCGGCGATCGCGTGTGCGCGCCTGCTCGGGCGCGCACAACTCACTCTCTGGGAGGACGTACATTGACGCCCTCCTAGAGTTAAGGAACCGCCCTGTAGCCGTATTTTGGCTATAGGGCGGTTACTAAGTGGTTAAAGGGGTTGTAAAGCTTCACGTTTTTTCACCTTAATGCATCCTATGCATGAAGGTGAAAAAAAACACCTTGCACTCTTGGGGCCCCCCGTTTTACTTACCTAAACTCCGTGGGCGCGATCCTTCAATGGTTTCCCCCAGCTTGAGGTGGCTCTTCATTGGAGATTGATAGCAGTGCAGCCATTGGCTCCCACTGCTGTCAATCAAATCAATGACGTGGCGCGCCAGGGGGCAGGGCCGAGTGATAAAGTCAGCGGCTATGGCCTCCACTGTATCACACGGAAGCGCGCCCCCAAGCTAAACCCATTGGGAGAGCGCTTCCCAGAAGGGGTTTAGCTCTTGCGGGGAGGAGCCAAGGGACCCCAGAAGATGAGGATCAGGGTCATTCTGTGCAAAACAAACTGCACAGTGGAGGCAAGTATGGTATGCTTGTTATTTAAAAAAAAAAAAAATACCTTTAAATCCCCTTCTAACCAGACCAATTTTCAGCTTTCAGTAATCATACAATTTGAATGACAATTACTCAGTCTTGCAATACTGTACTCACAACATTTCTGTCCTTTTTTTGTCACACAAATACAGCTTTATTTTGGTGGTATTTAAGCAACACTGTTTTTTTTATTTTTTGCGCTATAATTAAATTAAAGACTGAAAATTTGGTAAAAAAAATGCATTTTTCTTTGTTTCTGTTATAAAAATGTTGCAAATTGATATTTTTTCTTCATAAATTTTAGCCAAAATTTATACTGCTACATATCTTTGGTAAAAATAACCCAAATTAGTGTAAATTATTTGGTCTTTGTGAAAGTTATAGAGTCCACAATCTATGGTGCCAATATCTGAAAATTGATCACATCTGATGTACTGAAGGCCTATCTCATTTCTTGAGACCCTAACAAGTCAGGACAGTTGAAATACCCCCCAAATGACCCCTTTTTGGAAAGTAGACATTCCAAGGTATTTAGTAAGAGGCATTGTGAGTAAGGAGCAAGCCTGATTCTTCTTTATTCTGACAGCAGACAGGAAGTCGCCCCGTACTGCGCTCCATACTAGATAAACATAGATAGGAAGGGGCTGGATGAGATTAGTGGCACCAAGTTGTACAACAAGGATAAAAAAAAGGCTGAAAACCATATTTTATTTGAAAAGAAAAGCGTTCATTATTTATGATGATACACAGTGCTTTGACAAAACTAAAATGTCCTTCTGTTAGGCTCTGCATCTACTTTAACCATTTTCCACATTACTGCATAAAAAGTGTTTTTACTGCTGTGTCCCCAAAAAAGAGTTTCTTATTACTGCCTGTGCCAATGAGCATACTGGAAGTGAGCTGAAATATCTCTAACTAGGGCAACCGCAACAAAAACCTGGCAGAGTTTCTATTTCTTACCATTCTTTTAAAAAGTAAAAAACAATGTTTTAGATGGACTTGGTCTCAAGGCAGATGACTTTTGTGGCTATGTTTCCGACTTGCGTTCCTCGTATCGCATTGTAATTCTGAGTCCTGTAGTAAGAGGTGACATCTTCAGTTGCCAACATCTAGTCTGGCACCTTTGGTAAGTAGTTGGAGAACCAACACCTCACCAACTGTGCCTTTTGGCTCAAGGATACAGGTTGTTGACAGCATGTGAGTCCCTTCTCTTCCTTATACAGGTCTATATGATGTGCCATAATGAAAGGTGGTTGAGGGATAGTATCTTTCACCTAACATGCTTTTATATTTGGGAAATCTGGTCCGGGTTTTCCAGGCCATCTTGGCGAAGAGGAATCCGGGCCAGGTTTTGTCATATTTGATCAGCAGCAGGTGGGGTAAAAAAAGAAGGACTGGAGCAAGAGGGTGCTCTGGCCTGGGACAGCCACCCGAGAGAGCTGTAATTGGAAAATCGGTCTGTAAGAGAAAGAAAAGCGTTGCAAAACGCGTGTTTTGGTGGTGATTGGGTGAAGCGCTTCACCTGTCAGAGAGGAATCAGGACTCTGCCACATCCCCCTGTGATTGACAACAGCTGCTGTCTCCCTGAGCCAATGAGGTGGGAGAGAGCAGACAAAGCCTCTGCTCTGGTGCACATCACTGGATCGAGATTGGACTTGGGTAAATATAAGAGGGGAGTGGAGGAAACGTGCATTTTTAAAAAAAAAAATACTGCCTTTAGAACCACTTTAAGCTGGCTATACAAGATTAATTCATCAATGCTATACACCGCGGATGTATGAATCTCCCACTATGACTACCGTAATGTCAAAATACCTCAATAGTGTTGGCATCTGATTGGATGCAGGCAATGTTCAGCTGTTAATTTTTCACCTGGCTCCTTCAATTTTTTATTTGAATGATGTGCATCCCACTAAGCAAATTTTGTCCAGATTCATCTTGAACTGGCTGAAAATTGCTCCATGTATGACAAGCTTTACATTTCAGTATGATGCTTGTGTTTGTGTGTCCTTTGGAAGAGCTATTATAGTATCGGAAACTGGAGGTTGGACTAGAGACTCCTGCAGCTGCAGTATAATTGCCCTGGACCAAAAACAATGTAGTTACATTGCTGAATAAAACCATTGCTTAAAATGTGTACCATGCTTTTGATCCAGGGCCGATCCGCCCTATAGGCTCACTATGCAAGGCCCCCCAAATTACTAGAGGCCCCCGCCTGGTGAGAAGTCATTTTCGCCCCCTCACCCCGCTTCTCAACTCGCTGGCTGCATGTGAGAAGAGGTAAGAAGTCAGTACCCCCTGCTTCTCAATTTAATGTAAGATGTCATTTCCGACAGCAGAACACCCCCTACCCCCGCTTCTCAACTTTCTTTAATGTGACATGTCACTGTCGTCAGCGCCCCCCGCTTCTCATGTACCATGTCATTTTGCTTAGGGCCCCAGGGAGGTCAGGATCGGCACTGTTTTGATCTCATATTTGATTTTTATTGATATGCTCTATATATCTGCCCATGTTCATCCGTGTTTTACTGGAAAATACAGGTAATAATATACAGTGACACTATATTAGGACTGTTGTATCTCTACAGCTTGACTTCAGACTGCTAACCAATGCAAACAGTCATTGCTATCAATAGTATAGGAAAAAATTAAAATGTATCCACTTTAGTGAGACAGAAGACTATGAAGTTGTTGTTCCCCAACTACCATTTGCATACACGTTTAAATTTAAATATTAACTAAGGTCTTGTTCTAGAGAGGACTTAAAAATTGCAACATACCTTCTATCATCAGCTTATTTAACCAAATAATGAATTACAGCTCCCCTCAAACTCCGTAAAGGTTAACTATCCATCTGGTCTAATCACATCAGAAAGAAAAACATGTACGCCCACATGGGTAGTTGTAGAAAAACATGTTTTACATATTTTGTGCGTGAGAAGTTTTATGGAGCCTTAAAGGCAGTTTTTTTAATAAATATGATACGTATCTTTATCTTGCCTCACAATTTTCATACAAAATAATGTAGGCTTCGGGAAAAATAAGCGAGGAATGCTGACTCAGAGGATCATATCACAAAACATGTTTCGTTTTACAGTCTGGTCATGGAAACTAGTAGAAATGTTGGCTCTAAGTTAAGTACCAGTTCCAATTATAGAGAACTACTGACCAAAATTATTTTATTGGGTACATTCAAATGTGAATAAAAGCATTTCAAAACTAGCAATGCATTTAATGTGTGGAAGAATGAAAACAAATCACTTACAGATAAGCTGGGTTTGTATTGGACAAGTGCAGCACCTGAGAGTCAACAGATTGAAAAGCAGTTAAAATATCTTGTTCAATAGCCATGGGAAGAACTGCATAACCGCAATAGTCGATATGTTCCCCTGCATTAGTGAATAAAGACATAGGTTAGTAAATAGAATACAGCATGCTTTATTAAATACCAATCAATGAAACAGAAATCCCCATGTATGTATTCTGTAAAAGACTTCACACTTTTTAGGCTAACCTTTCCACGAGAGCACAGTGATTAACCCCTTAAGGACCGCCTAACGACGATATACGTCGGCAGAATGGCACCGTTGGGCACAATCACGTACCTGTACGTCATTGTATAAAGCCCAGAGGTGGGTCGTGGGCGCGCGCCCGCCGCGCTCTCCCGCGATCGGTCCCCGGAGCTGAAGAACGGGGAGTGCCGCGTGTAAACACGGCTTCCCCAATCTTCACTGTGGCGCTGTCATCGATTGTGTGTTGCCTAATATAGGGACGCACAATCAATGACGTCAGACCTACAGCCACAGTTGTAAACACACTTCAGGGAACACATAACCCCTTCAGCGCCCCCTTGTGTTTAACTCCCAAACTGCAACTGTCATTTTCACAATAAACAATGCATTTTAAATGCATTTTTTGCTGTGAAAATGACAATGGTCCCAAAAATGTGTCAAAATTGTCCGAAGAGTCCACCATAATGTCGCAGTCACGAAAAAAATCGCTGATCGCCGCCATTAGTAGTAAAAATGCAATAAAACTATCCCCCATTTTGTAAACGCAGTAAATTTTGCGCAAACCAATCGATATACGCTTATTGCGATTTTTTTTACCAAGAATAGGTAGAAGAATACGTATCGGCCTAAACTGAGGAAAAGATATGTTTTTATATATGTTTTTGGGGGATATTTATTATAGCAAAAAGTAAAAAAATATTTAATTTTTTTCAAAATTGTCGCTCTATTTTTGTTTATAGCAGATGCAGAGGTGATCAAATACCACCAAAAGAATGCTCTATTTGTGGGAAAAAAAGGGCGCCAATTTTGTTTGGGAGCCACGTCGCACTACCGCGCAATTGTCAGTTAAAGCGACGAAGTGCCGAATCGCAAAAAGGGGCATGGTCTTTTACCTGCATTTTGGTCCGGGTCTTAAGTGGTTAATGAATGTCAACGGCGGAACTCCTGTCTGGAAACCTACTGTCTATTCTATAGTGGGGTCTCCGCTATCAGAAAGGTCTCTGGAGATAGATTTCTCACTTACAGTACCTTGAAAATGTATTTATACCCCTTAAAATGTTCCACATTTTGTCATGTTACAACCACAAACCTAAATGTATTTTATTGGGATTCTACTTTGTAGAACCACGTTTCACTGCAATTACAGCTACAAGTCTTTTTGGGGATGTCTCTACCAGCTTTGCACATCTAGAGAGTGACATTTTTGTCCATTCTTCTTTGCAAAATAGCTCAAGCTCTGGGCCATTCTAACACATGAATATGCTTTGATCTAAACCAGGGGTCTCCAAACTGCGGCCCTGGGGCCAAATGCGGCCCTTTGCGTGCCTTAATGCGGCCCTTGGGACACTATGGACAACTCCAATGGGGCATAATTCTTGTTGCTAACACCAATGATATAGTATTGTTTACTCCTGCTGGATACCTGGACATTTTCTACTCCCAATGGCCATGGTCCGGCCCCCCAGAAGTCTGAAGGACCGTAAACTGGCCCTTCATTTAGAAAGTTTGGAGACCCCTGATCTAAACCATCCCATTGTAGCTCTGGCTGTATGTTTAGGGTCGTTGTCCTGCTGGAAGGTGAACATCCGCCTCAGGTTTTCTTCTAAGATTGCCCTGGATTTGGCTCCACCCATCTTCCCATCAACTCTGACCAGCTTCCTTGTCCCTACTGAAGAAAAGCATCCCTACAACATGATGCTGTCACCGCCATGTTTCACAGTGGTGATGGTGTGTTCAAGGTGATGTGCAGTGTTTGTTTTCCCCCATATACAGAATTTTGTTTTTAGGCCAAAAAGTCAAATTTTGGTCTCAACTGACCAGAGCAGCTTCTTCCACATGTTTGCTGTGTCCCCCACATGGCTTCTCGTAAACTGCAAGCGTGATTTCTTATGGCTTTCTTTGAACAATGGCTTTCTTCTTGCCATTCTTCCATAAAGGCCAGATTTGTGGAGAGCACGACTAATAGTTGTCCTGTGGACAGATTCTCCCACCTGAGTTGTGGATCTCTGCAGCTCCTCCAGAGTTACCATGGGCCTCTTGGCTGCTTCTCTGATTGATGCTCTCCTTGCCCGGTCTGTTAGTTTTGGTGGACGGCCATGTCTTGGTAGGTTTGCAGTTGTGCCATACTCTTTCCATTTTCGGGCAATGGATTGAACAGTGCTCCTTGAGATGTTAAAAGCTTGGGATATTTTTTTTATTATCTAACCCTGCTTTAAACTTCTTCACAGCTTTATCAGTGACCTGTCTGGTGTGTTCCTTGGCCTTCATGATGCCGTTTGTTCAGTAAGGTTCTCTAACAAACCTCTGAGGGTTTCACAGAACAGCTGTATTTATACTGAGATTAAACTACACACAGGTGGCAATTGGTTCCACTAGATTTTAGTTAGGGGTATCATAGTAACTGGGCTGAATACAAATGCACACCACACTTTTCAGATTTTTATTTGTAAAAAAAATTGAAAAACATTTATTATTTTCGTTCCACTTCACAATTATATGCTACTTTGTGGTGGTCTATCACATAAAATACATTCGATTGTAACATGACAAAATCTGGAAAATTTCAGGGGGTATGAATACTTTTTCAAGGCACTGTACATTATGATTTATAATATCAAAACAACACTATGAACCTATACAAAAAAAAACAATATTCCCAGTGCAAAAAGCATGAAACATGATATATAGAATAAAACAAACTGATATGAATAGAACACATATTTAAAAAATCAGTTTTACCTATCAGGTTTACCCGTCCTGGTGCACGTGCATAGAAGAATGGCGCAGTGCCATATTTAGAGATGAACAATTCTTTCAGTTTAAGTAACCTGCAAAATAAAGGAAAATATATTTACTGATATATTTTCTTCTGCAATCAATATGAGGAACAGATGATAATTGTAAATATTGATATACACTGTTTTACATATAGAACCTACAAATTCACATAAATGCCTTAAAGTGGAACTAAACCCACCAATTTGAACCTTTTCCACATTTCAGACATGCCTCTGGTGATAACCGTCATGCCGCGTACACACGATAATTTTTCGGGTTGTAAAAAACAACGTTTTTCAGGCTCTAGAAAAAACAAAGTTTTTTTCAACTTGATCATTAAAACGGCCTTGCCTACACACGATCGTGAAAAAAAAATGCTCTAGCAAAACGCGGTGACGTACAACACGTACGACGGCACTATAAAGGGGAAGTTCCATTCGGATGACGCCACCCTTTGGGCTGCTTTAGCTGATTTTGTGTTAGTAAAAGACGATTCGTGCTTTTCTGTCTGTTACAGAAAAGCAGACTCCATTATGGTAGTTTTACCAGAACGAGCGCTCCCATCTCATAACTTGCTTCTGAGCATCCGCAGATGTTTCACATTGTTAAAGCCCACACACGACCATTTTTTACAACCCGAAAAACGACAACGCTAAAAACGTCGTTAAAAAATAGAGAATGTTCGAATTTTTTTTTTCCCGTTTTTCAGAACCCAAAAAATGCTCTGAAGCCCACACACGATCGTTTTTAATGACATAAAAAAAAGGCATTTTTTACAACCCGAAAAATGATCGTGTGTACGCGGCATCACAGTTGCCAGTGTGCTTATGTCAACTGTCAAATGGCAAGTGTCAGTGTCATAGCTGATCACATGCACAGCACCATGGCATTTGTAGATCCAACACAGGCAAAGATGGTAGCTTTTGTGGCCGTGAAGGATGGAGGATTTTAGTTCTGCTCTAATTTACAGGAGTTTTTCTACATTTAAAGAGACCCTGTCCCAATATTGCTTGTGACAGACCTCCTGGCACCCCGACTGGGTGACTCCACCAAACAGTGCCACCTGCCTTACAAACTATTCCAGCAGACCCGGTAGCTAATACCAGCCCTTTACCCCAAGTATCATACGCAGACAAGATGTGGAGGCAAAACCAAAGGAATACTTTATTGAACAGAAATACAGGTTTTTATACACTTCAAAAACAGGGGCAGTCACCACATGAACAATAAAAACAAATATTACACATGGGGGTTGTAACGGAATGACCCGGGACACCCAGAGACTTTGTGAGGATGGGGGATACTCCTGTGTCAGCGTCACTGATAACTCTTGGGTCTGAGTCCACCCTGTTCCCCTTTGGGCATGGGGTGGCAAGTGAATTATAATTCATGTATTACATGAGATGGGGTACACATGTTGGATTGTTTTGGCGTGGACAGTGATTTACAGTATATTCCTTAATGCCTGCAAAGAATATTCTATGACTCATTTCTATGATTAGCCCTGACTAGTGACATGCTAATTGAGTCAGGGCCTGGAAGACATTCCATTGTCCTTGTGTAAAGGTGTTAATCCATGTCTGCTCACAGACCTCTAATTATGTATGATAAATACTGTTTATGTGTGGAATGTACTTGTCGGAGACAGAGCGTCTGTCTGGGGATGTGGATTGGAAGGAGATCATTGTGTGATGGTGTTTGGTTTGTTATGCTGTTAATGAAGGAATGTTTAGTAATTAGCCTTAGTGTGTGATTAGGGGGGTGGAGATTTCATTGTCCCTTTGAATACTTCCATGCCTTGTACTGTATATAAGCTGAGAAGAAACCATTAAAATTGTCATTACATTTGGAACAAGTACAGAGCTGTGTGTCTCGTCTTGATTCTGGGAAAATGGGATGCCTGCTGATTTGTCTGTGTGTCAGATGAGCTGTCGTGGATGGAATGGAAGGTCGTAAACGGTGGTGACCGTTACAGGGGTAAACATCCCACAATGGTTAGGTAATGAAGTAAAGTTTACACAAGACAAATCACAACCAGGAGCATTAGCAAACAGACAGAAACATTAGGTTACTCAATTAAAAATGGGAATTCACACCAAGGAGGCACACAATGGGAGAAAGACACTTCACACCTAGACAGGATAGGCAAACACAGGTGTACATTATAACAGTAAACACATAACACCTTAGCTACTTCCGGACCGCCCATTTACTACAGGAGGGCGGCTCGGCTGCAGAAAAGAATGTACCTGTACGTTGATCACGCTTCCTAGTCTCAGGTGCACTGCCGGCGACCCACACTAGCTGTGATCGTTCGGGGGAATGTCAGAACAACAGTCTGCCTATGTAAACAAGGCAGACCGTCGTTCTGTCACAGAGGAAGAGAGAGATCTGTGATTCCTACTAATCAGGAACACTGATCTCTCTCTTCGTCTAGTGTCAGCATCCTCCACACAGTTATAAAGCACACATAGGGAACACATTTAACCTTTTGATTGTCCCCTTCCCTGCCAGTGTCATTTATACAGTGTGAGTGCATTTTTTTTTAGCACCGATCACAGTACTGGTGTCACTGCTCCTTAAAAAGTGTCACTTGGTGCCCAATTTGTCCACCGCAATGTCGTAGTCCCGCTAAAAATTGCTGATCGCCACCATTACTAGTAAAAAATAAGTCCCTAAATCTATCCCATGGTTTGTAGATGTGATAACGTTTGCGCAAACCAATCAATATACGCCAATTGGGATTTTTTTTACCAAAATTATGTAGCAGAACACAAATTGGTCTAAATTCGATTTTTTTTACATATTTT